>NW_027443002.1:0-65679 GCF_048569485.1 Anomaloglossus baeobatrachus | reverse complement strand
CCTTAAAAATGGCTTTAAAATGGATTTGGAGCATGGAGACGATTATCTCGGGATTGCAAGATAACCAAACAAAACTTTTAGTGGATTTCTACCTATTTTATTAAATATCATCTCCACCAAACAGGACAAGCTTGCATCTGTTATAGTTTTGGAGAAAAATGTGTTCATTTCATTTATGCGCGAAATGCCTTAGAAATGGCTTTAAAATGGATTTGGAGCATGGAGACGATTATCTCGGGATTGCAAGATAACCAAACAAAACTTTTAGTGGATTTCTACTTATTTTATTAAATATCATCTCCACCAAACAGGACAAGCTTGCATCTGCTATAGTTTTGGAGAAAAATGTGTTCATTTCATGTATGCGCGAAATGCCTTAAAAATGGCTTTAAAATGGATTTGGAGCATGGAGACGATTATCTCGGGATTGCAAGATAACCAAACAAAACTTTTAGTGGATTTCTACTTATTTTATTAAATATCATCTCCACCAAACAGGACAAGCTTGCATCTGTTATAGTTTTGGAGAAAAATGTGTTCATTTCATGTATGCGCGAAATGCCTTAAAAATGGCTTTAAAATGGATTTGGAGCATGGAGACGATTATCTCGGGATTGCAAGATAACCAAACAAAACTTTTAGTGGATTTCTACTTATTTAATTAAATATCATCTCCACCAAACAGGACAAGCTTGCATCTGTTATAGTTTTGGAGAAAAATGTGTTCATTTCATGTATGCGCGAAATGCCTTAAAAATGGCTTTAAAATGGATTTGGAGCATGGAGACGATTATCTCGGGATTGCAAGATAACCAAACAAAACTTTTAGTGGATTTCTACTTATTTTATTAAATATCATCTCCACCAAACAGGACAAGCTTGCATCTGTTATAGTTTTGGAGAAAAATGTGTTCATTTCATTTATGCGCGAAATGCCTTAGAAATGGCTTTAAAATGGATTTGGAGCATGGAGACGATTATCTCGGGATTGCAAGATAACCAAACAAAACTTTTAGTGGATTTCTACTTATTTTATTAAATATCATCTCCACCAAACAGGACAAGCTTGCATCTGTTATAGTTTTGGAGAAAAATGTGTTCATTTCATGTATGCGCGAAATGCCTTAAAAATGGCTTTAAAATGGATTTGGAGCATGGAGACGATTATCTCGGGATTGCAAGATAACCAAACAAAACTTTTAGTGGATTTCTACTTATTTAATTAAATATCATCTCCACCAAACAGGACAAGCTTGCATCTGTTATAGTTTTGGAGAAAAATGTGTTCATTTCATTTATGCGCGAAATGCCTTAGAAATGGCTTTAAAATGGATTTGGAGCATGGAGACGATTATCTCGGGATTGCAAGATAACCAAACAAAACTTTTAGTGGCTTTCTACTTATTTTATTAAATATCATCTCCACCAAACAGGACAAGCTTGCATCTGTTATAGTTTTGGAGAAAAATGTGTTCATTTCATGTATGCGCGAAATGCCTTAAAAATGGCTTTAAAATGGATTTGGAGCATGGAGACGATTATCTCGGGATTGCAAGATAACCAAACAAAACTTTTAGTGGATTTCTACTTATTTTATTAAATATCATCTCCACCAAACAGGACAAGCTTGCATCTGTTATAGTTTTGGAGAAAAATGTGTTCATTTCATTTATGCGCGAAATGCCTTAGAAATGGCTTTAAAATGGATTTGGAGCATGGAGACGATTATCTCGGGATTGCAAGATAACCAAACAAAACTTTTAGTGGATTTCTACTTATTTTATTAAATATCATCTCCACCAAACAGGACAAGCTTGCATCTGTTATAGTTTTGGAGAAAAATGTGTTCATTTCATGTATGCGCGAAATGCCTTAAAAATGGCTTTAAAATGGATTTGGAGCATGGAGACGATTATCTCGGGATTGCAAGATAACCAAACAAAACTTTTAGTGGATTTCTACTTATTTTATTAAATATCATCTCCACCAAACAGGACAAGCTTGCATCTGTTATAACTTTGGAGAAAAATGTGTTCATTTCATGTATGCGCGAAATGCCTTAAAAATGGCTTTAAAATGGATTTGGAGCATGGAGACGATTATCTCGGGATTGCAAGATAACCAAACAAAACTTTTAGTGGATTTCTACTTATTTTATTAAATATCATCTCCACCAAACAGGACAAGCTTGCATCTGTTATAGTTTTGGAGAAAAATGTGTTCATTTCATGTATGCGCGAAATGCCTTAAAAATGGCTTTAAAATGGATTTGGAGCATGGAGACGATTATCTCGGGATTGCAAGATAACCAAACAAAACTTTTAGTGGATTTCTACTTATTTAATTAAATATCATCTCCACCAAACAGGACAAGCTTGCATCTGTTATAGTTTTGGAGAAAAATGTGTTCATTTCATGTATGCGCGAAATGCCTTAAAAATGGCTTTAAAATGGATTTGGAGCATGGAGACGATTATCTCGGGATTGCAAGATAACCAAACAAAACTTTTAGTGGATTTCTACTTATTTAATTAAATATCATCTCCACCAAACAGGACAAGCTTGCATCTGTTATAGTTTTGGAGAAAAATGTGTTCATTTCATTTATGCGCGAAATGCCTTAGAAATGGCTTTAAAATGGATTTGGAGCATGGAGACGATTATCTCGGGATTGCAAGATAACCAAACAAAACTTTTAGTGGATTTCTACTTATTTTATTAAATATCATCTCCACCAAACAGGACAAGCTTGCATCTGTTATAGTTTTGGAGAAAAATGTGTTCATTTCATGTATGCGCGAAATGCCTTAAAAATGGCTTTAAAATGGATTTGGAGCATGGAGACGATTATCTCGGGATTGCAAGATAACCAAACAAAACTTTTAGTGGATTTCTACTTATTTTATTAAATATCATCTCCACCAAACAGGACAAGCTTGCATCTGTTATAGTTTTGGAGAAAAATGTGTTCATTTCATGTATGCGCGAAATGCCTTAAAAATGGCTTTAAAATGGATTTGGAGCATGGAGACGATTATCTCGGGATTGCAAGATAACCAAACAAAACTTTTAGTGGATTTCTACTTATTTTATTAAATATCATCTCCACCAAACAGGACAAGCTTGCATCTGTTATAGTTTTGGAGAAAAATGTGTTCATTTCATGTATGCGCGAAATGCCTTAAAAATGGCTTTAAAATGGATTTGGAGCATGGAGACGATTATCTCGGGATTGCAAGATAACCAAACAAAACTTTTAGTGGATTTCTACTTATTTTATTAAATATCATCTCCACCAAACAGGACAAGCTTGCATCTGTTATAGTTTTGGAGAAAAATGTGTTCATTTCATGTATGCGCGAAATGCCTTAAAAATGGCTTTAAAATGGATTTGGAGCATGGAGACGATTATCTCGGGATTGCAAGATAACCAAACAAAACTTTTAGTGGATTTCTACTTATTTTATTAAATATCATCTCCACCAAACAGGACAAGCTTGCATCTGTTATAGTTTTGGAGAAAAATGTGTTCATTTCATGTATGCGCGAAATGCCTTAAAAATGGCTTTAAAATGGATTTGGAGCATGGGGACGATTATCTCGGGATTGCAAGATAACCAAACAAAACTTTTAGTGGATTTCTACTTATTTAATTAAATATCATCTCCACCAAACAGGACAAGCTTGCATCTGTTATAGTTTTGGAGAAAAATGTGTTCATTTCATGTATGCGCGAAATGCCTTAAAAATGGCTTTAAAATGGATTTGGAGCATGGAGACGATTATCTCGGGATTGCAAGATAACCAAACAAAACTTTTAGTGGATTTCTACTTATTTTATTAAATATCATCTCCACCAAACAGGACAAGCTTGCATCTGTTATAGTTTTGGAGAAAAATGTGTTCATTTCATTTATGCGCGAAATGCCTTAGAAATGGCTTTAAAATGGATTTGGAGCATAGAGACGATTATCTGGGGATTGCAAGATAACCAAACAAAACTTTTAGTGGATTTCTACTTATTTTATTAAATATCATCTCCACTAAACAGGACAAGCTTGCATCTGTTATAGTTTTGGAGAAAAATGTGTTCATTTCATGTATGCGCGAAATGCCTTAAAAATGGCTTTAAAATGGATTTGGAGCATGGAGACGATTATCTCGGGATTGCAAGATAACCAAACAAAACTTTTAGTGGATTTCTACCTATTTTATTAAATATCATCTCCACCAAACAGGACAAGCTTGCATCTGTTATAGTTTTGGAGAAAAATGTGTTCATTTCATTTATGCGCGAAATGCCTTAGAAATGGCTTTAAAATGGATTTGAAACATGGAGACGATTATCTCGGGATTGCAAGATAACCAAACAAAACTTTTAGTGGATTTCTACTTATTTTATTAAATATCATCTCCACCAAACAGGACAAGCTTGCATCTGTTATGGTTTTGGAGAAAATTGTGTTCATTTCATTTATGCGCGAAATGCCTTAGAAATGGCTTTAAAATGGATTTGGAGCATGGAGACGATTATCTCGGGATTGCAAGATAACCAAACAAAACTTTTAGTGGATTTCTACTTATTTTATTAAATATCATCTCCACCAAACAGGACAAGCTTGCATCTGTTATAGTTTTGGAGAAAAATGTGTTCATTTCATGTATGCGCGAAATGCCTTAAAAATGGCTTTAAAATGGATTTGGAGCATGGAGACGATTATCTCGGGATTGCAAGATAACCAAACAAAACTTTTAGTGGATTTCTACCTATTTTATTAAATATCATCTCCACCAAACAGGACAAGCTTGCATCTGTTATAGTTTTGGAGAAAAATGTGTTCATTTCATTTATGCGCGAAATGCCTTAGAAATGGCTTTAAAATGGATTTGGAGCATGGAGACGATTATCTCGGGATTGCAAGATAACCAAACAAAACTTTTAGTGGATTTCTACTTATTTTATTAAATATCATCTCCACCAAACAGGACAAGCTTGCATCTGTTATGGTTTTGGAGAAAATTGTGTTCATTTCATTTATGCGCGAAATGCCTTAGAAATGGCTTTAAAATGGATTTGGAGCATGGAGACGATTATCTCGGGATTGCAAGATAACCAAACAAAACTTTTAGTGGATTTCTACTTATTTTATTAAATATCATCTCCACCAAACAGGACAAGCTTGCATCTGTTATAGTTTTGGAGAAAAATGTGTTCATTTCATTTATGCGCGAAATGCCTTAGAAATGGCTTTAAAATGGATTTGGAGCATGGAGACGATTATCTCGGGATTGCAAGATAACCAAACAAAACTTTTAGTGGATTTCTACTTATTTTATTAAATATCATCTCCACCAAACAGGACAAGCTTGCATCTGCTATAGTTTTGGAGAAAAATGTGTTCATTTCATGTATGCGCGAAATGCCTTAAAAATGGCTTTAAAATGGATTTGGAGCATGGAGACGATTATCTCGGGATTGCAAGATAACCAAACAAAACTTTTAGTGGATTTCTACTTATTTTATTAAATATCATCTCCACCAAACAGGACAAGCTTGCATCTGTTATAGTTTTGGAGAAAAATGTGTTCATTTCATGTATGCGCGAAATGCCTTAAAAATGGCTTTAAAATGGATTTGGAGCATGGAGACGATTATCTCGGGATTGCAAGATAACCAAACAAAACTTTTAGTGGATTTCTACTTATTTAATTAAATATCATCTCCACCAAACAGGACAAGCTTGCATCTGTTATAGTTTTGGAGAAAAATGTGTTCATTTCATGTATGCGCGAAATGCCTTAAAAATGGCTTTAAAATGGATTTGGAGCATGGAGACGATTATCTCGGGATTGCAAGATAACCAAACAAAACTTTTAGTGGATTTCTACTTATTTTATTAAATATCATCTCCACCAAACAGGACAAGCTTGCATCTGTTATAGTTTTGGAGAAAAATGTGTTCATTTCATTTATGCGCGAAATGCCTTAGAAATGGCTTTAAAATGGATTTGGAGCATGGAGACGATTATCTCGGGATTGCAAGATAACCAAACAAAACTTTTAGTGGATTTCTACTTATTTTATTAAATATCATCTCCACCAAACAGGACAAGCTTGCATCTGTTATAGTTTTGGAGAAAAATGTGTTCATTTCATGTATGCGCGAAATGCCTTAAAAATGGCTTTAAAATGGATTTGGAGCATGGGACGATTATCTCGGGATTGCAAGATAACCAAACAAAACTTTTAGTGGATTTCTACTTATTTAATTAAATATCATCTCCACCAAACAGGACAAGCTTGCATCTGTTATAGTTTTGGAGAAAAATGTGTTCATTTCATTTATGCGCGAAATGCCTTAGAAATGGCTTTAAAATGGATTTGGAGCATGGAGACGATTATCTCGGGATTGCAAGATAACCAAACAAAACTTTTAGTGGATTTCTACTTATTTTATTAAATATCATCTCCACCAAACAGGACAAGCTTGCATCTGTTATAGTTTTGGAGAAAAATGTGTTCATTTCATGTATGCGCGAAATGCCTTAAAAATGGCTTTAAAATGGATTTGGAGCATGGAGACGATTATCTCGGGATTGCAAGATAACCAAACAAAACTTTTAGTGGATTTCTACTTATTTTATTAAATATCATCTCCACCAAACAGGACAAGCTTGCATCTGTTATAGTTTTGGAGAAAAATGTGTTCATTTCATTTATGCGCGAAATGCCTTAGAAATGGCTTTAAAATGGATTTGGAGCATGGAGACGATTATCTCGGGATTGCAAGATAACCAAACAAAACTTTTAGTGGATTTCTACTTATTTTATTAAATATCATCTCCACCAAACAGGACAAGCTTGCATCTGTTATAGTTTTGGAGAAAAATGTGTTCATTTCATGTATGCGCGAAATGCCTTAAAAATGGCTTTAAAATGGATTTGGAGCATGGAGACGATTATCTCGGGATTGCAAGATAACCAAACAAAACTTTTAGTGGATTTCTACTTATTTTATTAAATATCATCTCCACCAAACAGGACAAGCTTGCATCTGTTATAACTTTGGAGAAAAATGTGTTCATTTCATGTATGCGCGAAATGCCTTAAAAATGGCTTTAAAATGGATTTGGAGCATGGAGACGATTATCTCGGGATTGCAAGATAACCAAACAAAACTTTTAGTAGATTTCTACTTATTTTATTAAATATCATCTCCACCAAACAGGACAAGCTTGCATCTGTTATAGTTTTGGAGAAAAATGTGTTCATTTCATGTATGCGCGAAATGCCTTAAAAATGGCTTTAAAATGGATTTGGAGCATGGAGACGATTATCTCGGGATTGCAAGATAACCAAACAAAACTTTTAGTGGATTTCTACTTATTTAATTAAATATCATCTCCACCAAACAGGACAAGCTTGCATCTGTTATAGTTTTGGAGAAAAATGTGTTCATTTCATGTATGCGCGAAATGCCTTAAAAATGGCTTTAAAATGGATTTGGAGCATGGAGACGATTATCTCGGGATTGCAAGATAACCAAACAAAACTTTTAGTGGATTTCTACTTATTTTATTAAATATCATCTCCACCAAACAGGACAAGCTTGCATCTATTATAGTTTTGGAGAAAAATGTGTTCATTTCATTTATGCGCGAAATGCCTTAGAAATGGCTTTAAAATGGATTTGGAGCATGGAGACGATTATCTCGGGATTGCAAGATAACCAAACAAAACTTTTAGTGGATTTCTACTTATTTTATTAAATATCATCTCCACCAAACAGGACAAGCTTGCATCTGTTATAGTTTTGGAGAAAAATGTGTTCATTTCATGTATGCGCGAAATGCCTTAAAAATGGCTTTAAAATGGATTTGGAGCATGGAGACGATTATCTCGGGATTACAAGATAACCAAACAAAACTTTTAGTGGATTTCTACTTATTTTATTAAATATCATCTCCACCAAACAGGACAAGCTTGCATCTGTTATAGTTTTGGAGAAAAATGTGTTCATTTCATGTATGCGCGAAATGCCTTAAAAATGGCTTTAAAATGGATTTGGAGCATGGAGACGATTATCTCGGGATTGCAAGATAACCAAACAAAACGTTTAGTGGATTTCTACTTATTTTATTAAATATCATCTCCACCAAACAGGACAAGCTTGCATCTGTTATAGTTTTGGAGAAAAATGTGTTCATTTCATGTATGCGCGAAATGCCTTAAAAATGGCTTTAAAATGGATTTGGAGCATGGAGACGATTATCTCGGGATTGCAAGATAACCAAACAAAACTTTTAGTGGATTTCTACTTATTTTATTAAATATCATCTCCACCAAACAGGACAAGCTTGCATCTGTTATAGTTTTGGAGAAAAATGTGTTCATTTCATGTATGCGCGAAATGCCTTAAAAATGGCTTTAAAATGGATATGGAGCATGGAGACGATTATCTCGGGATTGCAAGATAACCAAACAAAACTTTTAGTGGATTTCTACTTATTTTATTAAATATCATCTCCACCAAACAGGACAAGCTTGCATCTGTTATAGTTTTGGAGAAAAATGTGTTCATTTCATGTATGCGCGAAATGCCTTAAAAATGGCTTTAAAATGGATTTGGAGCATGGAGACGATTATCTCGGGATTGCAAGATAACCAAACAAAACTTTTAGTGGATTTCTACTTATTTTATTAAATATCATCTCCACCAAACAGGACAAGCTTGCATCTGTTATAGTTTTGGATAAAAATGTGTTCATTTCATGTATGCGCGAAATGCCTTAAAAATGGCTTTAAAATGGATTTGGAGCATGGGGACGATTATCTCGGGATTGCAAGATAACCAAACAAAACTTTTAGTGGATTTCTACTTATTTAATTAAATATCATCTCCACCAAACAGGACAAGCTTGCATCTGTTATAGTTTTGGAGAAAAATGTGTTCATTTCATGTATGCGCGAAATGCCTTAAAAATGGCTTTAAAATGGATTTGGAGCATGGAGACGATTATCTCGGGATTGCAAGATAACCAAACAAAACTTTTAGTGGATTTCTACTTATTTAATTAAATATCATCTCCACCAAACAGGACAAGCTTGCATCTGTTATAGTTTTGGAGAAAAATGTGTTCATTTCATTTATGCGCGAAATGCCTTAGAAATGGCTTTAAAATGGATTTGGAGCATGGAGACGATTATCTCGGGATTGCAAGATAACCAAACAAAACTTTTAGTGGATTTCTACTTATTTTATTAAATATCATCTCCACCAAACAGGACAAGCTTGCATCTGTTATAGTTTTGGAGAAAAATGTGTTCATTTCATGTATGCGCGAAATGCCTTAAAAATGGCTTTAAAATGGATTTGGAGCATGGAGACGATTATCTCGGGATTGCAAGATAACCAAACAAAACTTTTAGTGGATTTCTACCTATTTTATTAAATATCATCTCCACCAAACAGGACAAGCTTGCATCTGTTATAGTTTTGGAGAAAAATGTGTTCATTTCATTTATGCGCGAAATGCCTTAGAAATGGCTTTAAAATGGATTTGGAGCATGGAGACGATTATCTCGGGATTGCAAGATAACCAAACAAAACTTTTAGTGGATTTCTACTTATTTTATTAAATATCATCTCCACCAAACAGGACAAGCTTGCATCTGTTATGGTTTTGGAGAAAAATGTGTTCATTTCATTTATGCGCGAAATGTCTTAGAAATGGCTTTAAAATGGATTTGGAGCATGGAGACGATTATCTCGGGATTGCAAGATAACCAAACAAAACTTTTAGTGGATTTCTACTTATTTTATTAAATATCATCTCCACCAAACAGGACAAGCTTGCATCTGTTATAGTTTTGGAGAAAAATGTGTTCATTTCATTTATGCGCGAAATGCCTTAGAAATGGCTTTAAAATGGATTTGGAGCATGGAGACGATTATCTCGGGATTGCAAGATAACCAAACAAAACTTTTAGTGGATTTCTACTTATTTTATTAAATATCATCTCCACCAAACAGGACAAGCTTGCATCTGCTATAGTTTTGGAGAAAAATGTGTTCATTTCATGTATGCGCGAAATGCCTTAAAAATGGCTTTAAAATGGATTTGGAGCATGGAGACGATTATCTCGGGATTGCAAGATAACCAAACAAAACTTTTAGTGGATTTCTACTTATTTTATTAAATATCATCTCCACCAAACAGGACAAGCTTGCATCTGTTATAGTTTTGGAGAAAAATGTGTTCATTTCATGTATGCGCGAAATGCCTTAAAAATGGCTTTAAAATGGATTTGGAGCATGGAGACGATTATCTCGGGATTGCAAGATAACCAAACAAAACTTTTAGTGGATTTCTACTTATTTAATTAAATATCATCTCCACCAAACAGGACAAGCTTGCATCTGTTATAGTTTTGGAGAAAAATGTGTTCATTTCATGTATGCGCGAAATGCCTTAAAAATGGCTTTAAAATGGATTTGGAGCATGGAGACGATTATCTCGGGATTGCAAGATAACCAAACAAAACTTTTAGTGGATTTCTACTTATTTTATTAAATATCATCTCCACCAAACAGGACAAGCTTGCATCTGTTATAGTTTTGGAGAAAAATGTGTTCATTTCATGTATGCGCGAAATGCCTTAAAAATGGCTTTAAAATGGATTTGGAGCATGGAGACGATTATCTCGGGATTGCAAGATAACCAAACAAAACTTTTAGTGGATTTCTACTTATTTAATTAAATATCATCTCCACCAAACAGGACAAGCTTGCATCTGTTATAGTTTTGGAGAAAAATGTGTTCATTTCATTTATGCGCGAAATGCCTTAGAAATGGCTTTAAAATGGATTTGGAGCATGGAGACGATTATCTCGGGATTGCAAGATAACCAAACAAAACTTTTAGTGGATTTCTACTTATTTAATTAAATATCATCTCCACCAAACAGGACAAGCTTGCATCTGTTATAGTTTTGGAGAAAAATGTGTTCATTTCATGTATGCGCGAAATGCCTTAAAAATGGCTTTAAAATGGATTTGGAGCATGGAGACGATTATCTCGGGATTGCAAGATAACCAAACAAAACTTTTAGTGGATTTCTACCTATTTTATTAAATATCATCTCCACCAAACAGGACAAGCTTGCATCTGTTATAGTTTTGGAGAAAAATGTGTTCATTTCATTTATGCGCGAAATGCCTTAGAAATGGCTTTAAAATGGATTTGGAGCATGGAGACGATTATCTCGGGATTGCAAGATAACCAAACAAAACTTTTAGTGGATTTCTACTTATTTTATTAAATATCATCTCCACCAAACAGGACAAGCTTGCATCTGTTATGGTTTTGGAGAAAAATGTGTTCATTTCATTTATGCGCGAAATGTCTTAGAAATGGCTTTAAAATGGATTTGGAGCATGGAGACGATTATCTCGGGATTGCAAGATAACCAAACAAAACTTTTAGTGGATTTCTACTTATTTTATTAAATATCATCTCCACCAAACAGGACAAGCTTGCATCTGTTATAGTTTTGGAGAAAAATGTGTTCATTTCATTTATGCGCGAAATGCCTTAGAAATGGCTTTAAAATGGATTTGGAGCATGGAGACGATTATCTCGGGATTGCAAGATAACCAAACAAAACTTTTAGTGGATTTCTACTTATTTTATTAAATATCATCTCCACCAAACAGGACAAGCTTGCATCTGCTATAGTTTTGGAGAAAAATGTGTTCATTTCATGTATGCGCGAAATGCCTTAAAAATGGCTTTAAAATGGATTTGGAGCATGGAGACGATTATCTCGGGATTGCAAGATAACCAAACAAAACTTTTAGTGGATTTCTACTTATTTTATTAAATATCATCTCCACCAAACAGGACAAGCTTGCATCTGTTATAGTTTTGGAGAAAAATGTGTTCATTTCATGTATGCGCGAAATGCCTTAAAAATGGCTTTAAAATGGATTTGGAGCATGGAGACGATTATCTCGGGATTGCAAGATAACCAAACAAAACTTTTAGTGGATTTCTACTTATTTAATTAAATATCATCTCCACCAAACAGGACAAGCTTGCATCTGTTATAGTTTTGGAGAAAAATGTGTTCATTTCATGTATGCGCGAAATGCCTTAAAAATGGCTTTAAAATGGATTTGGAGCATGGAGACGATTATCTCGGGATTGCAAGATAACCAAACAAAACTTTTAGTGGATTTCTACTTATTTTATTAAATATCATCTCCACCAAACAGGACAAGCTTGCATCTGTTATAGTTTTGGAGAAAAATGTGTTCATTTCATGTATGCGCGAAATGCCTTAAAAATGGCTTTAAAATGGATTTGGAGCATGGAGACGATTATCTCGGGATTGCAAGATAACCAAACAAAACTTTTAGTGGATTTCTACTTATTTAATTAAATATCATCTCCACCAAACAGGACAAGCTTGCATCTGTTATAGTTTTGGAGAAAAATGTGTTCATTTCATTTATGCGCGAAATGCCTTAGAAATGGCTTTAAAATGGATTTGGAGCATGGAGACGATTATCTCGGGATTGCAAGATAACCAAACAAAACTTTTAGTGGATTTCTACTTATTTTATTAAATATCATCTCCACCAAACAGGACAAGCTTGCATCTGTTATAGTTTTGGAGAAAAATGTGTTCATTTCATGTATGCGCGAAATGCCTTAAAAATGGCTTTAAAATGGATTTGGAGCATGGAGACGATTATCTCGGGATTGCAAGATAACCAAACAAAACTTTTAGTGGATTTCTACTTATTTTATTAAATATCATCTCCACCAAACAGGACAAGCTTGCATCTGTTATAGTTTTGGAGAAAAATGTGTTCATTTCATTTATGCGCAAAATGCCTTAGAAATGGCTTTAAAATGGATTTGGAGCATGGAGACGATTATCTCGGGATTGCAAGATAACCAAACAAAACTTTTAGTGGATTTCTACTTATTTTATTAAATATCATCTCCACCAAACAGGACAAGCTTGCATCTGTTATAGTTTTGGAGAAAAATGTGTTCATTTCATGTATGCGCGAAATGCCTTAAAAATGGCTTTAAAATGGATTTGGAGCATGGAGACGATTATCTCGGGATTGCAAGATAACCAAACAAAACTTTTAGTGGATTTCTACTTATTTTATTAAATATCATCTCCACCAAACAGGACAAGCTTGCATCTGTTATAGTTTTGGAGAAAAATGTGTTCATTTCATGTATGCGCGAAATGCCTTAAAAATGGCTTTAAAATGGATTTGGAGCATGGAGACGATTATCTCGGGATTGCAAGATAACCAAACAAAACTTTTAGTGGATTTCTACTTATTTAATTAAATATCATCTCCACCAAACAGGACAAGCTTGCATCTGTTATAGTTTTGGAGAAAAATGTGTTCATTTCATGTATGCGCGAAATGCCTTAAAAATGGCTTTAAAATGGATTTGGAGCATGGGGACGATAATCTCGGGATTGCAAGATAACCAAACAAAACTTTTAGTGGATTTCTACTTATTTAATTAAATATCATCTCCACCAAACAGGACAAGCTTGCATCTGTTATAGTTTTGGAGAAAAATGTGTTCATTTCATGTATGCGCGAAATGCCTTAAAAATGGCTTTAAAATGGATTTGGAGCATGGAGACGATTATCTCGGGATTGCAAGATAACCAAACAAAACTTTTAGTGGATTTCTACTTATTTAATTAAATATCATCTCCACCAAACAGGACAAGCTTGCATCTGTTATAGTTTTGGAGAAAAATGTGTTCATTTCATTTATGCGCGAAATGCCTTAGAAATGGCTTTAAAATGGATTTGGAGCATGGAGACGATTATCTCGGGATTGCAAGATAACCAAACAAAACTTTTAGTGGATTTCTACTTATTTTATTAAATATCATCTCCACCAAACAGGACAAGCTTGCATCTGTTATAGTTTTGGAGAAAAATGTGTTCATTTCATGTATGCGCGAAATGCCTTAAAAATGGCTTTAAAATGGATTTGGAGCATGGAGACGATTATCTCGGGATTACAAGATAACCAAACAAAACTTTTAGTGGATTTCTACTTATTTTATTAAATATCATCTCCACCAAACAGGACAAGCTTGCATCTGTTATAGTTTTGGAGAAAAATGTGTTCATTTCATGTATGCGCGAAATGCCTTAAAAATGGCTTTAAAATGGATTTGGAGCATGGAGACGATTATCTCGGGATTGCAAGATAACCAAACAAAACGTTTAGTGGATTTCTACTTATTTTATTAAATATCATCTCCACCAAACAGGACAAGCTTGCATCTGTTATAGTTTTGGAGAAAAATGTGTTCATTTCATGTATGCGCGAAATGCCTTAAAAATGGCTTTAAAATGGATTTGGAGCATGGAGACGATTATCTCGGGATTGCAAGATAACCAAACAAAACTTTTAGTGGATTTCTACTTATTTTATTAAATATCATCTCCACCAAACAGGACAAGCTTGCATCTGTTATAGTTTTGGAGAAAAATGTGTTCATTTCATGTATGCGCGAAATGCCTTAAAAATGGCTTTAAAATGGATATGGAGCATGGAGACGATTATCTCGGGATTGCAAGATAACCAAACAAAACTTTTAGTGGATTTCTACTTATTTTATTAAATATCATCTCCACCAAACAGGACAAGCTTGCATCTGTTATAGTTTTGGAGAAAAATGTGTTCATTTCATGTATGCGCGAAATGCCTTAAAAATGGCTTTAAAATGGATTTGGAGCATGGAGACGATTATCTCGGGATTGCAAGATAACCAAACAAAACTTTTAGTGGATTTCTACTTATTTTATTAAATATCATCTCCACCAAACAGGACAAGCTTGCATCTGTTATAGTTTTGGATAAAAATGTGTTCATTTCATGTATGCGCGAAATGCCTTAAAAATGGCTTTAAAATGGATTTGGAGCATGGGGACGATTATCTCGGGATTGCAAGATAACCAAACAAAACTTTTAGTGGATTTCTACTTATTTAATTAAATATCATCTCCACCAAACAGGACAAGCTTGCATCTGTTATAGTTTTGGAGAAAAATGTGTTCATTTCATGTATGCGCGAAATGCCTTAAAAATGGCTTTAAAATGGATTTGGAGCATGGAGACGATTATCTCGGGATTGCAAGATAACCAAACAAAACTTTTAGTGGATTTCTACTTATTTAATTAAATATCATCTCCACCAAACAGGACAAGCTTGCATCTGTTATAGTTTTGGAGAAAAATGTGTTCATTTCATTTATGCGCGAAATGCCTTAGAAATGGCTTTAAAATGGATTTGGAGCATGGAGACGATTATCTCGGGATTGCAAGATAACCAAACAAAACTTTTAGTGGATTTCTACTTATTTTATTAAATATCATCTCCACCAAACAGGACAAGCTTGCATCTGTTATAGTTTTGGAGAAAAATGTGTTCATTTCATGTATGCGCGAAATGCCTTAAAAATGGCTTTAAAATGGATTTGGAGCATGGAGACGATTATCTCGGGATTGCAAGATAACCAAACAAAACTTTTAGTGGATTTCTACCTATTTTATTAAATATCATCTCCACCAAACAGGACAAGCTTGCATCTGTTATAGTTTTGGAGAAAAATGTGTTCATTTCATTTATGCGCGAAATGCCTTAGAAATGGCTTTAAAATGGATTTGGAGCATGGAGACGATTATCTCGGGATTGCAAGATAACCAAACAAAACTTTTAGTGGATTTCTACTTATTTTATTAAATATCATCTCCACCAAACAGGACAAGCTTGCATCTGTTATGGTTTTGGAGAAAAATGTGTTCATTTCATTTATGCGCGAAATGCCTTAGAAATGGCTTTAAAATGGATTTGGAGCATGGAGACGATTATCTCGGGATTGCAAGATAACCAAACAAAACTTTTAGTGGATTTCTACTTATTTTATTAAATATCATCTCCACCAAACAGGACAAGCTTGCATCTGTTATAGTTTTGGAGAAAAATGTGTTCATTTCATTTATGCGCGAAATGCCTTAGAAATGGCTTTAAAATGGATTTGGAGCATGGAGACGATTATCTCGGGATTGCAAGATAACCAAACAAAACTTTTAGTGGATTTCTACTTATTTTATTAAATATCATCTCCACCAAACAGGACAAGCTTGCATCTGCTATAGTTTTGGAGAAAAATGTGTTCATTTCATGTATGCGCGAAATGCCTTAAAAATGGATTTAAAATGGATTTGGAGCATGGAGACGATTATCTCGGGATTGCAAGATAACCAAACAAAACTTTTAGTGGATTTCTACTTATTTTATTAAATATCATCTCCACCAAACAGGACAAGCTTGCATCTGTTATAGTTTTGGAGAAAAATGTGTTCATTTCATGTATGCGCGAAATGCCTTAAAAATGGCTTTAAAATGGATTTGGAGCATGGAGACGATTATCTCGGGATTGCAAGATAACCAAACAAAACTTTTAGTGGATTTCTACTTATTTAATTAAATATCATCTCCACCAAACAGGACAAGCTTGCATCTGTTATAGTTTTGGAGAAAAATGTGTTCATTTCATGTATGCGCGAAATGCCTTAAAAATGGCTTTAAAATGGATTTGGAGCATGGAGACGATTATCTCGGGATTGCAAGATAACCAAACAAAACTTTTAGTGGATTTCTACTTATTTTATTAAATATCATCTCCACCAAACAGGACAAGCTTGCATCTGTTATAGTTTTGGAGAAAAATGTGTTCATTTCATGTATGCGCGAAATGCCTTAAAAATGGCTTTAAAATGGATTTGGAGCATGGAGACGATTATCTCGGGATTGCAAGATAACCAAACAAAACTTTTAGTGGATTTCTACTTATTTAATTAAATATCATCTCCACCAAACAGGACAAGCTTGCATCTGTTATAGTTTTGGAGAAAAATGTGTTCATTTCATTTATGCGCGAAATGCCTTAGAAATGGCTTTAAAATGGATTTGGAGCATGGAGACGATTATCTCGGGATTGCAAGATAACCAAACAAAACTTTTAGTGGATTTCTACTTATTTTATTAAATATCATCTCCACCAAACAGGACAAGCTTGCATCTGTTATAGTTTTGGAGAAAAATGTGTTCATTTCATGTATGCGCGAAATGCCTTAAAAATGGCTTTAAAATGGATTTGGAGCATGGAGACGATTATCTCGGGATTGCAAGATAACCAAACAAAACTTTTAGTGGATTTCTACTTATTTTATTAAATATCATCTCCACCAAACAGGACAAGCTTGCATCTGTTATAGTTTTGGAGAAAAATGTGTTCATTTCATTTATGCGCGAAATGCCTTAGAAATGGCTTTAAAATGGATTTGGAGCATGGAGACGATTATCTCGGGATTGCAAGATAACCAAACAAAACTTTTAGTGGATTTCTACTTATTTTATTAAATATCATCTCCACCAAACAGGACAAGCTTGCATCTGTTATAGTTTTGGAGAAAAATGTGTTCATTTCATGTATGCGCGAAATGCCTTAAAAATGGCTTTAAAATGGATTTGGAGCATGGAGACGATTATCTCGGGATTGCAAGATAACCAAACAAAACTTTTAGTGGATTTCTACTTATTTTATTAAATATCATCTCCACCAAACAGGACAAGTTTGCATCTGTTATAGTTTTGGAGAAAAATGTGTTCATTTCATGTATGCGCGAAATGCCTTAAAAATGGCTTTAAAATGGATTTGGAGCATGGAGACGATTATCTCGGGATTGCAAGATAACCAAACAAAACTTTTAGTGGATTTCTACTTATTTAATTAAATATCATCTCCACCTAACAGGACAAGCTTGCATCTGTTATAGTTTTGGAGAAAAATGTGTTCATTTCATGTATGCGCGAAATGCCTTAAAAATGGCTTTAAAATGGATTTGGAGCATGGAGACGATTATCTCGGGATTGCAAGATAACCAAACAAAACTTTTAGTGGATTTCTACTTATTTAATTAAATATCATCTCCACCAAACAGGACAAGCTTGCATCTGTTATAGTTTTGGAGAAAAATGTGTTCATTTCATTTATGCGCGAAATGCCTTAGAAATGGCTTTAAAATGGATTTGGAGCATGGAGACGATTATCTCGGGATTGCAAGATAACCAAACAAAACTTTTAGTGGATTTCTACTTATTTTATTAAATATCATCTCCACCAAACAGGACAAGCTTGCATCTGTTATAGTTTTGGAGAAAAATGTGTTCATTTCATGTATGCGCGAAATGCCTTAAAAATGGCTTTAAAATGGATTTGGAGCATGGAGACGATTATCTCGGGATTGCAAGATAACCAAACAAAACTTTTAGTGGATTTCTACTTATTTTATTAAATATCATCTCCACCAAACAGGACAAGCTTGCATCTGTTATAGTTTTGGAGAAAAATGTGTTCATTTCATGTATGCGCGAAATGCCTTAAAAATGGCTTTAAAATGGATTTGGAGCATGGAGACGATTATCTCGGGATTGCAAGATAACCAAACAAAACTTTTAGTGGATTTCTACTTATTTTATTAAATATCATCTCCACCAAACAGGACAAGCTTGCATCTGTTATAGTTTTGGAGAAAAATGTGTTCATTTCATGTATGCGCGAAATGCCTTAAAAATGGCTTTAAAATGGATTTGGAGCATGGAGACGATTATCTCGGGATTGCAAGATAACCAAACAAAACTTTTAGTGGATTTTTACTTATTTTATTAAATATCATCTCCACCAAACAGGACAAGCTTGCATCTGTTATAGTTTTGGAGAAAAATGTGTTCATTTCATGTATGCGCGAAATGCCTTAAAAATGGCTTTAAAATGGATTTGGAGCATGGGGACGATTATCTCGGGATTGCAAGATAACCAAACAAAACTTTTAGTGGATTTCTACTTATTTAATTAAATATCATCTCCACCAAACAGGACAAGCTTGCATCTGTTATAGTTTTGGAGAAAAATGTGTTCATTTCATGTATGCGCGAAATGCCTTAAAAATGGCTTTAAAATGGATTTGGAGCATGGAGACGATTATCTCGGGATTGCAAGATAACCAAACAAAACTTTTAATTGGATTTCTACTTATTTAATTAAATATCATCTCCACCAAACAGGACAAGCTTGCATCTGTTATAGTTTTGGAGAAAAATGTGTTCATTTCATTTATGCGCGAAATGCCTTAGAAATGGCTTTAAAATGGATTTGGAGCATGGAGACGATTATCTCGGGATTGCAAGATAACCAAACAAAACTTTTAGTGGATTTCTACTTATTTTATTAAATATCATCTCCACAAAACAGGACAAGCTTGCATCTGTTATAGTTTTGGAGAAAAATGTGTTCATTTCATGTATGCGCGAAATGCCTTAAAAATGGCTTTAAAATGGATTTGGAGCATGGAGACGATTATCTCGGGATTGCAAGATAACCAAACACACTTTTAGTGGATTTCTACTTATTTAATTAAATATCATCTCCACCAAACAGGACAAGCTTGCATCTGTTATAGTTTTGGAGAAAAATGTGTTCATTTCATGTATGCGCGAAATGCCTTAAAAATGGCTTTAAAATGGATTTGGAGCATGGAGACGATTATCTCGGGATTGCAAGATAACCAAACAAAACTTTTAGTGGATTTCTACTTATTTTATTAAATATCATCTCCACCAAACAGGACAAGCTTGCATCTGTTATAGTTTTGGAGAAAAATGTGTTCATTTCATTTATGCGCGAAATGCCTTAGAAATGGCTTTAAAATGGATTTGGAGCATGGAGACGATTATCTCGGGATTGCAAGATAACCAAACAAAACTTTTAGTGGATTTCTACTTATTTTATTAAATATCATCTCCACCAAACAGGACAAGCTTGCATCTGTTATAGTTTTGGAGAAAAATGTGTTCATTTCATTTATGCGCGAAATGCCTTAGAAATGGCTTTAAAATGGATTTGGAGCATGGAGACGATTATCTCGGGATTGCAAGATAACCAAACAAAACTTTTAGTGGATTTCTACTTATTTTATTAAATATTATCTCCACCAAACAGGACAAGCTTGCATCTGCTATAGTTTTGGAGAAAAATGTGTTCATTTCATGTATGCGCGAAATGCCTTAAAAATGGCTTTAAAATGGATTTGGAGCATGGAGACGATTATCTCGGGATTGCAAGATAACCAAACAAAACTTTTAGTGGATTTCTACTTATTTTATTAAATATCATCTCCACCAAACAGGACAAGCTTGCATCTGTTATAGTTTTGGAGAAAAATGTGTTCATTTCATGTATGCGCGAAATGCCTTAAAAATGGCTTTAAAATGGATTTGGAGCATGGAGACGATTATCTCGGGATTGCAAGATAACCAAACACACTTTTAGTGGATTTCTACTTATTTAATTAAATATCATCTCCACCAAACAGGACAAGCTTGCATCTGTTATAGTTTTGGAGAAAAATGTGTTCATTTCATGTATGCGCGAAATGCCTTAAAAATGGCTTTAAAATGGATTTGGAGCATGGAGACGATTATCTCGGGATTGCAAGATAACCAAACAAAACTTTTAGTGGATTTCTACTTATTTTATTAAATATCATCTCCACCAAACAGGACAAGCTTGCATCTGTTATAGTTTTGGAGAAAAATGTGTTCATTTCATTTATGCGCGAAATGCCTTAGAAATGGCTTTAAAATGGATTTGGAGCATGGAGACGATTATCTCGGGATTGCAAGATAACCAAACAAAACTTTTAGTGGATTTCTACTTATTTTATTAAATATCATCTCCACCAAACAGGACAAGCTTGCATCTGTTATAGTTTTGGAGAAAAATGTGTTCATTTCATGTATGCGCGAAATGCCTTAAAAATGGCTTTAAAATGGATTTGGAGCATGGAGACGATTATCTCGGGATTGCAAGATAACCAAACAAAACTTTTAGTGGATTTCTACTTATTTAATTAAATATCATCTCCACCAAACAGGACAAGCTTGCATCTGTTATAGTTTTGGAGAAAAATGTGTTCATTTCATTTATGCGCGAAATGCCTTAGAAATGGCTTTAAAATGGATTTGGAGCATGGAGACGATTATCTCGGGATTGCAAGATAACCAAACAAAACTTTTAGTGGATTTCTACTTATTTTATTAAATATCATCTCCACCAAACAGGACAAGCTTGCATCTGTTATAGTTTTGGAGAAAAATGTGTTCATTTCATGTATGCGCGAAATGCCTTAAAAATGGCTTTAAAATGGATTTGGAGCATGGAGACGATTATCTCGGGATTGCAAGATAACCAAACAAAACTTTTAGTGGATTTCTACTTATTTTATTAAATATCATCTCCACCAAACAGGACACGCTTGCATCTGTTATAACTTTGGAGAAAAATGTGTTCATTTCATGTATGCGCGAAATGCCTTAAAAATGGCTTTAAAATGGATTTGGAGCATGGAGACGATTATCTCGGGATTGCAAGATAACCAAACAAAACTTTTAGTGGATTTCTACTTATTTTATTAAATATTATCTCCACCAAACAGGACAAGCTTGCATCTGCTATAGTTTTGGAGAAAAATGTGTTCATTTCATGTATGCGCGAAATGCCTTAAAAATGGCTTTAAAATGGATTTGGAGCATGGAGACGATTATCTCGGGATTGCAAGATAACCAAACAAAACTTTTAGTGGATTTCTACTTATTTTATTAAATATCATCTCCACCAAACAGGACAAGCTTGCATCTGTTATAGTTTTGGAGAAAAATGTGTTCATTTCATGTATGCGCGAAATGCCTTAAAAATGGCTTTAAAATGGATTTGGAGCATGGAGACGATTATCTCGGGATTGCAAGATAACCAAACACACTTTTAGTGGATTTCTACTTATTTAATTAAATATCATCTCCACCAAACAGGACAAGCTTGCATCTGTTATAGTTTTGGAGAAAAATGTGTTCATTTCATGTATGCGCGAAATGCCTTAAAAATGGCTTTAAAATGGATTTGGAGCATGGAGACGATTATCTCGGGATTGCAAGATAACCAAACAAAACTTTTAGTGGATTTCTACTTATTTTATTAAATATCATCTCCACCAAACAGGACAAGCTTGCATCTGTTATAGTTTTGGAGAAAAATGTGTTCATTTCATTTATGCGCGAAATGCCTTAGAAATGGCTTTAAAATGGATTTGGAGCATGGAGACGATTATCTCGGGATTGCAAGATAACCAAACAAAACTTTTAGTGGATTTCTACTTATTTTATTAAATATCATCTCCACCAAACAGGACAAGCTTGCATCTGTTATAGTTTTGGAGAAAAATGTGTTCATTTCATGTATGCGCGAAATGCCTTAAAAATGGCTTTAAAATGGATTTGGAGCATGGAGACGATTATCTCGGGATTGCAAGATAACCAAACAAAACTTTTAGTGGATTTCTACTTATTTAATTAAATATCATCTCCACCAAACAGGACAAGCTTGCATCTGTTATAGTTTTGGAGAAAAATGTGTTCATTTCATTTATGCGCGAAATGCCTTAGAAATGGCTTTAAAATGGATTTGGAGCATGGAGACGATTATCTCGGGATTGCAAGATAACCAAACAAAACTTTTAGTGGATTTCTACTTATTTTATTAAATATCATCTCCACCAAACAGGACAAGCTTGCATCTGTTATAGTTTTGGAGAAAAATGTGTTCATTTCATGTATGCGCGAAATGCCTTAAAAATGGCTTTAAAATGGATTTGGAGCATGGAGACGATTATCTCGGGATTGCAAGATAACCAAACAAAACTTTTAGTGGATTTCTACTTATTTTATTAAATATCATCTCCACCAAACAGGACAAGCTTGCATCTGTTATAGTTTTGGAGAAAAATGTGTTCATTTCATTTATGCGCGAAATGCCTTAGAAATGGCTTTAAAATGGATTTGGAGCATGGAGACGATTATCTCGGGATTGCAAGATAACCAAACAAAACTTTTAGTGGATTTCTACTTATTTTATTAAATATCATCTCCACCAAACAGGACAAGCTTGCATCTGTTATAGTTTTGGAGAAAAATGTGTTCATTTCATGTATGCGCGAAATGCCTTAAAAATGGCTTTAAAATGGATTTGGAGCATGGAGACGATTATCTCGGGATTGCAAGATAACCAAACAAAACTTTTAGTGGATTTCTACTTATTTTATTAAATATCATCTCCACCAAACAGGACAAGCTTGCATCTGTTATAACTTTGGAGAAAAATGTGTTCATTTCATGTATGCGCGAAATGCCTTAAAAATGGCTTTAAAATGGATTTGGAGCATGGAGACGATTATCTCGGGATTGCAAGATAACCAAACAAAACTTTTAGTGGATTTCTACTTATTTTATTAATTATCATCTCCACCAAACAGGACAAGCTTGCATCTGTTATAGTTTTGGAGAAAAATGTGTTCATTTCATGTATGCGCGAAATGCCTTAAAAATGGCTTTAAAATGGATTTGGAGCATGGAGACGATTATCTCGGGATTGCAAGATAACCAAACAAAACTTTTAGTGGATTTCTACTTATTTAATTAAATATCATCTCCACCAAACAGGACAAGCTTGCATCTGTTATAGTTTTGGAGAAAAATGTGTTCATTTCATGTATGCGCGAAATGCCTTAAAAATGGCTTTAAAATGGATTTGGAGCATGGAGACGATTATCTCGGGATTGCAAGATAACCAAACAAAACTTTTAGTGGATTTCTACTTATTTAATTAAATATCATCTCCACCAAACAGGACAAGCTTGCATCTGTTATAGTTTTGGAGAAAAATGTGTTCATTTCATTTATGCGCGAAATGCCTTAGAAATGGCTTTAAAATGGATTTGGAGCATGGAGACGATTATCTCGGGATTGCAAGATAACCAAACAAAACTTTTAGTGGATTTCTACTTATTTTATTAAATATCATCTCCACCAAACAGGACAAGCTTGCATCTGTTATAGTTTTGGAGAAAAATGTGTTCATTTCATGTATGCGCGAAATGCCTTAAAAATGGCTTTAAAATGGATTTGGAGCATGGAGACGATTATCTCGGGATTGCAAGATAACCAAACAAAACTTTTAGTGGATTTCTACTTATTTTATTAAATATCATCTCCACCAAACAGGACAAGCTTGCATCTGTTATAGTTTTGGAGAAAAATGTGTTCATTTCATGTATGCGCGAAATGCCTTAAAAATGGCTTTAAAATGGATTTGGAGCATGGAGACGATTATCTCGGGATTGCAAGATAACCAAACAAAACTTTTAGTGGATTTCTACTTATTTTATTAAATATCATCTCCACCAAACAGGACAAGCTTGCATCTGTTATAGTTTTGGAGAAAAATGTGTTCATTTCATGTATGCGCGAAATGCCTTAAAAATGGCTTTAAAATGGATTTGGAGCATGGAGACGATTATCTCGGGATTGCAAGATAACCAAACAAAACTTTTAGTGGATTTCTACTTATTTTATTAAATATCATCTCCACCAAACAGGACAAGCTTGCATCTGTTATATTTTTGGAGAAAAATGTGTTCATTTCATGTATGCGCGAAATGCCTTAAAAATGGCTTTAAAATGGATTTGGAGCATGGAGACGATTATCTCGGGATTGCAAGATAACCAAACAAAACTTTTAGTGGATTTCTACTTATTTTATTAAATATCATCTCCACCAAACAGGACAAGCTTGCATCTGTTATAGTTTTGGAGAAAAATGTGTTCATTTCATTTATGCGCGAAATGCCTTAGAAATGGCTTTAAAATGGATTTGGAGCATGGAGACGATTATCTCGGGATTGCAAGATAACCAAACAAAACTTTTAGTGGATTTCTACTTATTTTATTAAATATCATCTCCACCAAACAGGACAAGCTTGCATCTGTTATAGTTTTGGAGAAAAATGTGTTCATTTCATGTATGCGCGAAATGCCTTAAAAATGGCTTTAAAATGGATTTGGAGCATGGAGACGATTATCTCGGGATTGCAAGATAACCAAACAAAACTTTTAGTGGATTTCTACCTATTTTATTAAATATCATCTCCACCAAACAGGACAAGCTTGCATCTGTTATAGTTTTGGAGAAAAATGTGTTCATTTCATTTATGCGCGAAATGCCTTAGAAATGGCTTTAAAATGGATTTGGAGCATGGAGACGATTATCTCGGGATTGCAAGATAACTAAACAAAACTTTTAGTGGATTTCTACTTATTTTATTAAATATCATCTCCACCAAACAGGACAAGCTTGCATCTGTTATGGTTTTGGAGAAAAATGTGTTCATTTCATTTATGCGCGAAATGCCTTAGAAATGGCTTTAAAATGGATTTGGAGCATGGAGACGATTATCTCGGGATTGCAAGATAACCAAACAAAACTTTTAGTGGATTTCTACTTCTTTTATTAAATATCATCTCCACCAAACAGGACAAGCTTGCATCTGTTATAGTTTTGGAGAAAAAAAGGGGTTCATTTCATTTATGCGCGAAATGCCTTAGAAATGGCTTTAAAATGGATTTGGAGCATGGAGACGATTATCTCGGGATTGCAAGATAACCAAACAAAACTTTTAGTGGATTTCTACTTATTTTATTAAATATCATCTCCACCAAACAGGACAAGCTTGCATCTGCTATAGTTTTGGAGAAAAATGTGTTCATTTCATGTATGCGCGAAATGCCTTAAAAATGGCTTTAAAATGGATTTGGAGCATGGAGACGATTATCTCGGGATTGCAAGATAACCAAACAAAACTTTTAGTGGATTTCTACTTATTTTATTAAATATCATCTCCACCAAACAGGACAAGCTTGCATCTGTTATAGTTTTGGAGAAAAATGTGTTCATTTCATGTATGCGCGAAATGCCTTAAAAATGGCTTTAAAATGGATTTGGAGCATGGAGACGATTATCTCGGGATTGCAAGATAACCAAACAAAACTTTTAGTGGATTTCTACTTATTTAATTAAATATCATCTCCACCAAACAGGACAAGCTTGCATCTGTTATAGTTTTGGAGAAAAATGTGTTCATTTCATGTATGCGCGAAATGCCTTAAAAATGGCTTTAAAATGGATTTGGAGCATGGAGACGATTATCTCGGGATTGCAAGATAACCAAACAAAACTTTTTGTGGATTTCTACTTATTTTATTAAATATCATCTCCACCAAACAGGACAAGCTTGCATCTGTTATAGTTTTGGAGAAAAATGTGTTCATTTCATTTATGCGCGAAATGCCTTAGAAATGGCTTTAAAATGGATTTGGAGCATGGAGACGATTATCTCGGGATTGCAAGATAACCAAACAAAACTTTTAGTGGATTTCTACTTATTTTATTAAATATCATCTCCACCAAACAGGACAAGCTTGCATCTGTTATAGTTTTGGAGAAAAATGTGTTCATTTCATGTATGCGCGAAATGCCTTAAAAATGGCTTTAAAATGGATTTGGAGCATGGAGACGATTATCTCGGGATTGCAAGATAACCAAACAAAACTTTTAGTGGATTTCTACTTATTTAATTAAATATCATCTCCACCAAACAGGACAAGCTTGCATCTGTTATAGTTTTGGAGAAAAATGTGTTCATTTCATTTATGCGCGAAATGCCTTAGAAATGGCTTTAAAATGGATTAGGAGCATGGAGACGATTATCTCGGGATTGCAAGATAACCAAACAAAACTTTTAGTGGATTTCTACTTATTTTATTAAATATCATCTCCACCAAACAGGACAAGCTTGCATCTGTTATAGTTTCGGAGAAAAATGTGTTCATTTCATGTATGCGCGAAATGCCTTAAAAATGGCTTTAAAATGGATTTGGAGCATGGAGACGATTATCTCGGGATTGCAAGATAACCAAACAAAACTTTTAGTGGATTTCTACTTATTTTATTAAATATCATCTCCACCAAACAGGACAAGCTTGCATCTGTTATAGTTTTGGAGAAAAATGTGTTCATTTCATTTATGCGCGAAATGCCTTAGAAATGGCTTTAAAATGGATTTGGAGCATGGAGACGATTATCTCGGGATTGCAAGATAACCAAACAAAACTTTTAGTGGATTTCTACTTATTTTATTAAATATCATCTCCACCAAACAGGACAAGCTTGCATCTGTTATAGTTTTGGAGAAAAATGTGTTCATTTCATGTATGCGCGAAATGCCTTAAAAATGGCTTTAAAATGGATTTGGAGCATGGAGACGATTATCTCGGGATTGCAAGATAACCAAACAAAACTTTTAGTGGATTTCTACTTATTTTATTAAATATCATCTCCACCAAACAGGACAAGCTTGCATCTGTTATAACTTTGGAGAAAAATGTGTTCATTTCATGTATGCGCGAAATGCCTTAAAAATGGCTTTAAAATGGATTTGGAGCATGGAGACGATTATCTCGGGATTGCAAGATAACCAAACAAAACTTTTAGTGGATTTCTACTTATTTTATTAAATATCATCTCCACCAAACAGGACAAGCTTGCATCTGTTATAGTTTTGGAGAAAAATGTGTTCATTTCATGTATGCGCGAAATGCCTTAAAAATGGCTTTAAAATGGATTTGGAGCATGGAGACGATTATCTCGGGATTGCAAGATAACCAAACAAAACTTTTAGTGGATTTCTACTTATTTAATTAAATATCATCTCCACCAAACAGGACAAGCTTGCATCTGTTATAGTTTTGGAGAAAAATGTGTTCATTTCATGTATGCGCGAAATGCCTTAAAAATGGCTTTAAAATGGATTTGGAGCATGGAGACGATTATCTCGGGATTGCAAGATAACCAAACAAACCTTTTAGTGGATTTCTACTTATTTAATTAAATATCATCTCCACCAAACAGGACAAGCTTGCATCTGTTATAGTTTTGGAGAAAAATGTGTTCATTTCATTTATGCGCGAAATGCCTTAGAAATGGCTTTAAAATGGATTTGGAGCATGGAGACGATTATCTCGGGATTGCAAGATAACCAAACAAAACTTTTAGTGGATTTCTACTTATTTTATTAAATATCATCTCCACCAAACAGGACAAGCTTGCATCTGTTATAGTTTTGGAGAAAAATGTGTTCATTTCATGTATGCGCGAAATGCCTTAAAAATGGCTTTAAAATGGATTTGGAGCATGGAGACGATTATCTCGGGATTACAAGATAACCAAACAAAACTTTTAGTGGATTTCTACTTATTTTATTAAATATCATCTCCACCAAACAGGACAAGCTTGCATCTGTTATAGTTTTGGAGAAAAATGTGTTCATTTCATGTATGCGCGAAATGCCTTAAAAATGGCTTTAAAATGGATTTGGAGCATGGAGACGATTATCTCGGGATTGCAAGATAACCAAACAAAACTTTTAGTGGATTTCTACTTATTTTATTAAATATCATCTCCACCAAACAGGACAAGCTTGCATCTGTTATAGTTTTGGAGACAAATGTGTTCATTTCATGTATGCGCGAAATGCCTTAAAAATGGCTTTAAAATGGATTTGGAGCATGGAGACGATTATCTCGGGATTGCAAGATAACCAAACAAAACTTTTAGTGGATTTCTACTTATTTTATTAAATATCATCTCCACCAAACAGGACAAGCTTGCATCTGTTATAGTTTTGGAGAAAAATGTGTTCATTTCATGTATGCGCGAAATGCCTTAAAAATGGCTTTAAAATGGATTTGGAGCATGGAGACGATTATCTCGGGATTGCAAGATAACCAAACAAAACTTTTAGTGGATTTCTACTTATTTTATTAAATATCATCTCCACCAAACAGGACAAGCTTGCATCTGTTATAGTTTTGGAGAAAAATGTGTTCATTTCATGTATGCGCGAAATGCCTTAAAATGGCTTTAAAATGGATTTGGAGCATGGAGACGATTATCTCGGGATTGCAAGATAACCAAACAAAACTTTTAGTGGATTTCTACTTATTTTATTAAATATCATCTCCACCAAACAGGACAAGCTTGCATCTGTTATAGTTTTGGAGAAAAATGTGTTCATTTCATGTATGCGCGAAATGCCTTAAAAATGGCTTTAAAATGGATTTGGAGCATGGGGACGATTATATCGGGATTGCAAGATAACCAAACAAAACTTTTAGTGGATTTCTACTTATTTAATTAAATATCATCTCCACCAAACAGGACAAGCTTGCATCTGTTATAGTTTTGGAGAAAAATGTGTTCATTTCATGTATGCGCGAAATGCCTTAAAAATGGCTTTAAAATGGATTTGGAGCATGGAGACGATTATCTCGGGATTGCAAGATAACCAAACAAAACTTTTAGTGGATTTCTACTTATTTAATTAAATATCATCTCCACCAAACAGGACAAGCTTGCATCTGTTATAGTTTTGGAGAAAAATGTGTTCATTTCATTTATGCGCGAAATGCCTTAGAAATGGCTTTAAAATGGATTTGGAGCATGGAGACGATTATCTCGGGATTCCAAGATAACCAAACAAAACTTTTAGTGGATTTCTACTTATTTTATTAAATATCATCTCCACCAAACAGGACAAGCTTGCATCTGTTATAGTTTTGGAGAAAAATGTGTTCATTTCATGTATGCGCGAAATGCCTTAAAAATGGCTTTAAAATGGATTTGGAGCATGGAGACGATTATCTCGGGATTGCAAGATAACCAAACAAAACTTTTAGTGGATTTCTACCTATTTTATTAAATATCATCTCCACCAAACAGGACAAGCTTGCATCTGTTATAGTTTTGGAGAAAAATATGTTCATTTCATTTATGCGCGAAATGCCTTAGAAATGGCTTTAAAATAGATTTGGAGCATGGAGACGATTATCTCGGGATTGCAAGATAACCAAACAAAACTTTTAGTGGATTTCTACTTATTTTATTAAATATCATCTCCACCAAACAGGACAAGCTTGCATCTGTTATGGTTTTGGAGAAAAATGTGTTCATTTCATTTATGCGCGAAATGCCTTAGAAATGGCTTTAAAATGGATTTGGAGCATGGAGACGATTATCTCGGGATTGCAAGATAACCAAACAAAACTTTTAGTGGATTTCTACTTATTTTATTAAATATCATCTCCACCAAACAGGACAAGCTTGCATCTGTTATAGTTTTGGAGAAAAATGTGTTCATTTCATTTATGCGCGAAATGCCTTAGAAATGGCTTTAAAATGGATTTGGAGCATGGAGACGATTATCTCGGGATTGCAAGATAACCAAACAAAACTTTTAGTGGATTTCTACTTATTTTATTAAATATCATCTCCACCAAACAGGACAAGCTTGCATCTGCTATAGTTTTGGAGAAAAATGTGTTCATTTCATGTATGCGCGAAATGCCTTAAAAATGGCTTTAAAATGGATTTGGAGCATGGAGACGATTATCTCGGGATTGCAAGATAACCAAACAAAACTTTTAGTGGATTTCTACTTATTTTATTAAATATCATCTCCACCAAACAGGACAAGCTTGCATCTGTTATAGTTTTGGAGAAAAATGTGTTCATTTCATGTATGCGCGAAATGCCTTAAAAATGGCTTTAAAATGGATTTGGAGCATGGAGACGATTATCTCGGGATTGCAAGATAACCAAACAAAACTTTTAGTGGATTTCTACTTATTTAATTAAATATCATCTCCACCAAACAGGACAAGCTTGCATCTGTTATAGTTTTGGAGAAAAATGTGTTCATTTCATGTATGCGCGAAATGCCTTAAAAATGGCTTTAAAATGGATTTGGAGCATGGAGACGATTATCTCGGGATTGCAAGATAACCAAACAAAACTTTTAGTGGATTTCTACTTATTTTATTAAATATCATCTCCACCAAACAGGACAAGCTTGCATCTGTTATAGTTTTGGAGAAAAATGTGTTCATTTCATTTATGCGCGAAATGCCTTAGAAATGGCTTTAAAATGGATTTGGAGCATGGAGACGATTATCTCGGGATTGCAAGATAACCAAACAAAACTTTTAGTGGATTTCTACTTATTTTATTAAATATCATCTCCACCAAACAGGACAAGCTTGCATCTGTTATAGTTTTGGAGAAAAATGTGTTCATTTCATGTATGCGCGAAATGCCTTAAAAATGGCTTTAAAATGGATTTGGAGCATGGAGACGATTATCTCGGGATTGCAAGATAACCAAACAAAACTTTTAGTGGATTTCTACTTATTTAATTAAATATCATCTCCACCAAACAGGACAAGCTTGCATCTGTTATAGTTTTGGAGAAAAATGTGTTCATTTCATTTATGCGCGAAATGCCTTAGAAATGGCTTTAAAATGGATTTGGAGCATGGAGACGATTATCTCGGGATTGCAAGATAACCAAACAAAACTTTTAGTGGATTTCTACTTATTTTATTAAATATCATCTCCACCAAACAGGACAAGCTTGCATCTGTTATAGTTTTGGAGAAAAATGTGTTCATTTCATGTATGCGCGAAATGCCTTAAAAATGGCTTTAAAATGGATTTGGAGCATGGAGACGATTATCTCGGGATTGCAAGATAACCAAACAAAACTTTTAGTGGATTTCTACTTATTTTATTAAATATCATCTCCACCAAACAGGACAAGCTTGCATCTGTTATAGTTTTGGAGAAAAATGTGTTCATTTCATTTATGCGCGAAATGCCTTAGAAATGGCTTTAAAATGGATTTGGAGCATGGAGACGATTATCTCGGGATTGCAAGATAACCAAACAAAACTTTTAGTGGATTTCTACTTATTTTATTAAATATCATCTCCACCAAACAGGACAAGCTTGCATCTGTTATAGTTTTGGAGAAAAATGTGTTCATTTCATGTATGCGCGAAATGCCTTAAAAATGGCTTTAAAATGGATTTGGAGCATGGAGACGATTATCTCGGGATTGCAAGATAACCAAACAAAACTTTTAGTGGATTTCTACTTATTTTATTAAATATCATCTCCACCAAACAGGACAAGCTTGCATCTGTTATAACTTTGGAGAAAAATGTGTTCATTTCATGTATGCGCGAAATGCCTTAAAAATGGCTTTAAAATGGATTTGGAGCATGGAGACGATTATCTCGGGATTGCAAGATAACCAAACAAAACTTTTAGTGGATTTCTACTTATTTTATTAAATATCATCTCCACCAAACAGGACAAGCTTGCATCTGTTATAGTTTTGGAGAAAAATGTGTTCATTTCATGTATGCGCGAAATGCCTTAAAAATGGCTTTAAAATGGATTTGGAGCATGGAGACGATTATCTCGGGATTGCAAGATAACCAAACAAAACTTTTAGTGGATTTCTACTTATTTAATTAAATATCATCTCCACCAAACAGGACAAGCTTGCATCTGTTATAGTTTTGGAGAAAAATGTGTTCATTTCATGTATGCGCGAAATGCCTTAAAAATGGCTTTAAAATGGATTTGGAGCATGGAGACGATTATCTCGGGATTGCAAGATAACCAAACAAAACTTTTAGTGGATTTCTACTTATTTTATTAAATATCATCTCCACCAAACAGGACAAGCTTGCATCTGTTATAGTTTTGGAGAAAAATGTGTTCATTTCATGTATGCGCGAAATGCCTTAAAAATGGCTTTAAAATGGATTTGGAGCATGGAGACGATTATCTCGGGATTGCAAGATAACCAAACAAAACTTTTAGTGGATTTCTACTTATTTTATTAAATATCATCTCCACCAAACAGGACAAGCTTGCATCTGTTATAGTTTTGGAGAAAAATGTGTTCATTTCATGTATGCGCGAAATGCCTTAAAAATGGCTTTAAAATGGATTTGGAGCATGGAGACGATTATCTCGGGATTGCAAGATAACCAAACAAAACTTTTAGTGGATTTCTACTTATTTTATTAAATATCATCTCCACCAAACAGGACAAGCTTGCATCTGTTATAGTTTTGGAGAAAAATGTGTTCATTTCATGTATGCGCGAAATGCCTTAAAAATGGCTTTAAAATGGATTTGGAGCATGGAGACGATTACCTCGGGATTGCAAGATAACCAAACAAAACTTTTAGTGGATTTCTACTTATTTTATTAAATATCATCTCCACCAAACAGGACAAGCTTGCATCTGTTATAGTTTTGGAGAAAAATGTGTTCATTTCATGTATGCGCGAAATGCCTTAAAAATGGCTTTAAAATGGATTTGGAGCATGGGGACGATTATCTCGGGATTGCAAGATAACCAAACAAAACTTTTAGTGGATTTCTACTTATTTAATTAAATATCATCTCCACCAAACAGGACAAGCTTGCATCTGTTATAGTTTTGGAGAAAAATGTGTTCATTTCATGTAGGCGCGAAATGCCTTAAAAATGGCTTTAAAATGGATTTGGAGCATGGAGACGATTATCTCGGGATTGCAAGATAACCAAACAAAACTTTTAGTGGATTTCTACTTATTTAATTAAATATCATCTCCACCAAACAGGACAAGCTTGCATCTGTTACAGTTTTGGAGAAAAATGTGTTCATTTCATTTATGCGCGAAATGCCTTAGAAATGGCTTTAAAATGGATTTGGAGCATGGAGACGATTATCTCGGGATTGCAAGATAACCAAACAAAACTTTTAGTGGATTTCTACTTATTTTATTAAATATCATCTCCACCAAACAGGACAAGCTTGCATCTGTTATAGTTTTGGAGAAAAATGTGTTCATTTCATGTATGCGCGAAATGCCTTAAAAATGGCTTTAAAATGGATTTGGAGCATGGAGACGATTATCTCGGGATTGCAAGATAACCAAACAAAACTTTTAGTGGATTTCTACCTATTTTATTAAATATCATCTCCACCAAACAGGACAAGCTTGCATCTGTTATAGTTTTGGAGAAAAATGTGTTCATTTCATTTATGCGCGAAATGCCTTAGAAATGGCTTTAAAATGGATTTGGAGCATGGAGACGATTATCTCGGGATTGCAAGATAACCAAACAAAACTTTTAGTGGATTTCTACTTATTTTATTAAATATCATCTCCACCAAACAGGACAAGCTTGCATCTGTTATGGTTTTGGAGAAAAATGTGTTCATTTCATTTATGCGCGAAATGCCTTAGAAATGGCTTTAAAATGGATTTGGAGCATGGAGACGATTATCTCGGGATTGCAAGATAACCAAACAAAACTTTTAGTGGATTTCTACTTATTTTATTAAATATCATCTCCACCAAACAGGACAAGCTTGCATCTGTTATAGTTTTGGAGAAAAATGTGTTCATTTCATTTATGCGCGAAATGCCTTAGAAATGGCTTTAAAATGGATTTGGAGCATGGAGACGATTATCTCGGGATTGCAAGATAACCAAACAAAACTTTTAGTGGATTTCTACTTATTTTATTAAATATCATCTCCACCAAACAGGACAAGCTTGCATCTGCTATAGTTTTGGAGAAAAATGTGTTCATTTCATGTATGCGCGAAATGCCTTAAAAATGGCTTTAAAATGGATTTGGAGCATGGAGACGATTATCTCGGGATTGCAAGATAACCAAACAAAACTTTTAGTGGATTTCTACTTATTTTATTAAATATCATCTCCACCAAACAGGACAAGCTTGCATCTGTTATAGTTTTGGAGAAAAATGTGTTCATTTCATGTATGCGCGAAATGCCTTAAAAATGGCTTTAAAATGGATTTGGAGCATGGAGACGATTATCTCGGGATTGCAAGATAACCAAACAAAACTTTTAGTGGATTTCTACTTATTTTATTAAATATCATCTCCACCAAACAGGACAAGCTTGCATCTGTTATAGTTTTGGAGAAAAATGTGTTCATTTCATGTATGCGCGAAATGCCTTAAAAATGGCTTTAAATTGGATTTGGAGCATGGAGACGATTATCTCGGGATTGCAAGATAACCAAACAAAACTTTTAGTGGATTTCTACTTATTTTATTAAATATCATCTCCACCAAACAGGACAAGCTTGCATCTGTTATAGTTTTGGAGAAAAATGTGTTCATTTCATGTATGCGCGAAATGCCTTAAAAATGGCTTTAAAATGGATTTGGAGCATGGAGACGATTATCTCGGGATTGCAAGATAACCAAACAAAACTTTTAGTGGATTTCTACTTATTTTATTAAATATCATCTCCACCAAACAGGACAAGCTTGCATCTGTTATAGTTTTGGAGAAAAATGTGTTCATTTCATGTATGCGCGAAATGCCTTAAAAATGGCTTTAAAATGGATTTGGAGCATGGAGACGATTATCTCGGGATTGCAAGATAACCAAACAAAACTTTTAGTGGATTTCTACTTATTTTATTAAATATCATCTCCACCAAACAGGACAAGCTTGCATCTGTTATAGTTTTGGAGAAAAATGTGTTCATTTCATGTATGCGCGAAATGCCTTAAAAATGGCTTTAAAATGGATTTGGAGCATGGAGACGATTATCTCGGGATTGCAAGATAACCAAACAAAACTTTTAGTGGATTTCTACTTATTTTATTAAATATCATCTCCACCAAACAGGACAAGCTTGCATCTGTTATAGTTTTGGAGAAAAATGTGTTCATTTCATGTATGCGCGAAATGCCTTAAAAATGGCTTTAAAATGGATTTGGAGCATGGGGACGATTATCTCGGGATTGCAAGATAACCAAACAAAACTTTTAGTGGATTTCTACTTATTTAATTAAATATCATCTCCACCAAACAGGACAAGCTTGCATCTGTTATAGTTTTGGAGAAAAATGTGTTCATTTCATGTATGCGCGAAATGCCTTAAAAATGGCTTTAAAATGGATTTGGAGCATGGAGACGATTATCTCGGGATTGCAAGATAACCAAACAAAACTTTTAGTGGATTTCTACTTATTTAATTAAATATCATCTCCACCAAACAGGACAAGCTTGCATCTGTTACAGTTTTGGAGAAAAATGTGTTCATTTCATTTATGCGCGAAATGCCTTAGAAATGGCTTTAAAATGGATTTGGAGCATGGAGACGATTATCTCGGGATTGCAAGATAACCAAACAAAACTTTTAGTGGATTTCTACTTATTTTATTAAATATCATCTCCACCAAACAGGACAAGCTTGCATCTGTTATAGTTTTGGAGAAAAATGTGTTCATTTCATGTATGCGCGAAATGCCTTAAAAATGGCTTTAAAATGGATTTGGAGCATGGAGACGATTATCTCGGGATTGCAAGATAACCAAACAAAACTTTTAGTGGATTTCTACCTATTTTATTAAATATCATCTCCACCAAACAGGACAAGCTTGCATCTGTTATAGTTTTGGAGAAAAATGTGTTCATTTCATTTATGCGCGAAATGCCTTAGAAATGGCTTTAAAATGGATTTGGAGCATGGAGACGATTATCTCGGGATTGCAAGATAACCAAACAAAACTTTTAGTGGATTTCTACTTATTTTATTAAATATCATCTCCACCAAACAGGACAAGCTTGCATCTGTTATGGTTTTGGAGAAAAATGTGTTCATTTCATTTATGCGCGAAATGCCTTAGAAATGGCTTTAAAATGGATTTGGAGCATGGAGACGATTATCTCGGGATTGCAAGATAACCAAACAAAACTTTTAGTGGATTTCTACTTATTTTATTAAATATCATCTCCACCAAACAGGACAAGCTTGCATCTGTTATAGTTTTGGAGAAAAATGTGTTCATTTCATTTATGCGCGAAATGCCTTAGAAATGGCTTTAAAATGGATTTGGAGCATGGAGACGATTATCTCGGGATTGCAAGATAACCAAACAAAACTTTTAGTGGATTTCTACTTATTTTATTAAATATCATCTCCACCAAACAGGACAAGCTTGCATCTGCTATAGTTTTGGAGAAAAATGTGTTCATTTCATGTATGCGCGAAATGCCTTAAAAATGGCTTTAAAATGGATTTGGAGCATGGAGACGATTATCTCGGGATTGCAAGATAACCAAACAAAACTTTTAGTGGATTTCTACTTATTTTATTAAATATCATCTCCACCAAACAGGACAAGCTTGCATCTGTTATAGTTTTGGAGAAAAATGTGTTCATTTCATGTATGCGCGAAATGCCTTAAAAATGGCTTTAAAATGGATTTGGAGCATGGAGACGATTATCTCGGGATTGCAAGATAACCAAACAAAACTTTTAGTGGATTTCTACTTATTTAATTAAATATCATCTCCACCAAACAGGACAAGCTTGCATCTGTTATAGTTTTGGAGAAAAATGTGTTCATTACATGTATGCGCGAAATGCCTTAAAAATGGCTTTAAAATGGATTTGGAGCATGGAGACGATTATCTCGGGATTGCAAGATAACCAAACAAAACTTTTAGTGGATTTCTACTTATTTTATTAAATATCATCTCCACCAAACAGGACAAGCTTGCATCTGTTATAGTTTTGGAGAAAAATGTGTTCATTTCATTTATGCGCGAAATGCCTTAGAAATGGCTTTAAAATGGATTTGGAGCATGGAGACGATTATCTCGGGATTGCAAGATAACCAAACAAAACTTTTAGTGGATTTCTACTTATTTTATTAAATATCATCTCCACCAAACAGGACAAGCTTGCATCTGTTATAGTTTTGGAGAAAAATGTGTTCATTTCATGTATGCGCGAAATGCCTTAAAATGGCTTTAAAATGGATTTGGAGCATGGAGACGATTATCTCGGGATTGCAAGATAACCAAACAAAACTTTTAGTGGATTTCTACTTATTTAATTAAATATCATCTCCACCAAACAGGACAAGCTTGCATCTGTTATAGTTTTGGAGAAAAATGTGTTCATTTCATTTATGCGCGAAATGCCTTAGAAATGGCTTTAAAATGGATTTGGAGCATGGAGACGATTATCTCGGGATTGCAAGATAACCAAACAAAACTTTTAGTGGATTTCTACTTATTTTATTAAATATCATCTCCACCAAACAGGACAAGCTTGCATCTGTTATAGTTTTGGAGAAAAATGTGTTCATTTCATGTATGCGCGAAATGCCTTAAAAATGGCTTTAAAATGGATTTGGAGCATGGAGACGATTATCTCGGGATTGCAAGATAACCAAACAAAACTTTTAGTGGATTTCTACTTATTTTATTAAATATCATCTCCACCAAACAGGACAAGCTTGCATCTGTTATAGTTTTGGAGAAAAATGTGTTCATTTCATTTATGCGCGAAATGCCTTAGAAATGGCTTTAAAATGGATTTGGAGCATGGAGACGATTATCTCGGGATTGCAAGATAACCAAACAAAACTTTTAGTGGATTTCTACTTATTTTATTAAATATCATCTCCACCAAACAGGACAAGCTTGCATCTGTTATAGTTTTGGAGAAAAATGTGTTCATTTCATGTATGCGCGAAATGCCTTAAAAATGGCTTTAAAATGGATTTGGAGCATGGAGACGATTATCTCGGGATTGCAAGATAACCAAACAAAACTTTTAGTGGATTTTTACTTATTTTATTAAATATCATCTCCACCAAACAGGACAAGCTTGCATCTGTTATAACTTTGGAGAAAAATGTGTTCATTTCATGTATGCGCGAAATGCCTTAAAAATGGCTTTAAAATGGATTTGGAGCATGGAGACGATTATCTCGGGATTGCAAGATAACCAAACAAAACTTTTAGTGGATTTCTACTTATTTTATTAAATATCATCTCCACCAAACAGGACAAGCTTGCATCTGTTATAGTTTTGGAGAAAAATGTGTTCATTTCATGTATGCGCGAAATGCCTTAAAAATGGCTTTAAAATGGATTTGGAGCATGGAGACGATTATCTCGGGATTGCAAGATAACCAAACAAAACTTTTAGTGGATTTCTACTTATTTAATTAAATATCATCTCCACCAAACAGGACAAGCTTGCATCTGTTATAGTTTTGGAGAAAAATGTGTTCATTTCATTTATGCGCGAAATGCCTTAGAAATGGCTTTAAAATGGATTTGGAGCATGGAGACGATTATCTCGGGATTGCAAGATAACCAAACAAAACTTTTAGTGGATTTCTACTTATTTAATTAAATATCATCTCCACCAAACAGGACAAGCTTGCATCTGTTATAGTTTTGGAGAAAAATGTGTTCATTTCATTTATGCGCGAAATGCCTTAGAAATGGCTTTAAAATGGATTTGGAGCATGGAGACGATTATCTCGGGATTGCAAGATAACCAAACAAAACTTTTAGTGGATTTCTACTTATTTTATTAAATATCATCTCCACCAAACAGGACAAGCTTGCATCTGTTATAGTTTTGGAGAAAAATGTGTTCATTTCATGTATGCGCGAAATGCCTTAAAAATGGCTTTAAAATGGATTTGGAGCATGGAGACGATTATCTCGGGATTGCAAGATAACCAAACAAAACTTTTAGTGGATTTCTACTTATTTTATTAAATATCATCTCCACCAAACAGGACAAGCTTGCATCTGTTATAGTTTTGGAGAAAAATGTGTTCATTTCATGTATGCGCGAAATGCCTTAAAAATGGCTTTAAAATGGATTTGGAGCATGGAGACGATTATCTCGGAATTGCAAGATAACCAAACAAAACTTTTAGTGGATTTCTACTTATTTTATTAAATATCATCTCCACCAAACAGGACAAGCTTGCATCTGTTATAGTTTTGGATAAAAATGTGTTCATTTCATGTATGCGCGAAATGCCTTAAAAATGGCTTTAAAATGGATTTGGAGCATGGAGACGATTATCTCGGGATTGCAAGATAACCAAACAAAACTTTTAGTGGATTTCTACTTATTTAATTAAATATCATCTCCACCAAACAGGACAAGCTTGCATCTGTTATAGTTTTGGAGAAAAATGTGTTCATTTCATGTATGCGCGAAATGCCTTAAAAATGGCTTTAAAATGGATTTGGAGCATGGAGACGATTATCTCGGGATTGCAAGATAACCAAACAAAACTTTTAGTGGATTTCTACTTATTTTATTAAATATCATCTCCACCAAACAGGACAAGCTTGCATCTGTTATAGTTTTGGAGAAAAATGTGTTCATTTCATTTATGCGCGAAATGCCTTAGAAATGGCTTTAAAATGGATTTGGAGCATGGAGACGATTATCTCGGGATTGCAAGATAACCAAACAAAACTTTTAGTGGATTTCTACTTATTTTATTAAATATCATCTCCACCAAACAGGACAAGCTTGCATCTGTTATAGTTTTGGAGAAAAATGTGTTCATTTCATGTATGCGCGAAATGCCTTAAAAATGGCTTTAAAATGGATTTGGAGCATGGAGACGATTATCTCGGGATTGCAAGATAACCAAACAAAACTTTTAGTGGATTTTTACTTATTTAATTAAATATCATCTCCACCAAACAGGACAAGCTTGCATCTGTTATAGTTTTGGAGAAAAATGTGTTCATTTCATTTATGCGCGAAATGCCTTAGAAATGGCTTTAAAATGGATTTGGAGCATGGAGACGATTATCTCGGGATTGCAAGATAACCAAACAAAACTTTTAGTGGATTTCTACTTATTTTATTAAATATCATCTCCACCAAACAGGACAAGCTTGCATCTGTTATAGTTTTGGAGGAAAATGTGTTCATTTCATGTATGCGCGAAATGCCTTAAAAATGGCTTTAAAATGGATTTGGAGCATGGAGACGATTATCTCGGGATTGCAAGATAACCAAACAAAACTTTTAGTGGATTTCTACTTATTTAATTAAATATCATCTCCACCAAACAGGACAAGCTTGCATCTGTTATAGTTTTGGAGAAAAATGTGTTCATTTCATTTATGCGCGAAATGCCTTAGAAATGGCTTTAAAATGGATTTGGAGCATGGAGACGATTATCTCGGGATTGCAAGATAACAAAACAAAACTTTTAGTGGATTTCTACTTATTTTATTAAATATCATCTCCACCAAACAGGACAAGCTTGCATCTGTTATAGTTTTGGAGAAAAATGTGTTCATTTCATGTGTGCGCGAAATGCCTTAAAAATGGCTTTAAAATGGATTTGGAGCATGGAGACGATTATCTCGGGATTGCAAGATAACCAAACAAAACTTTTAGTGGATTTCTACTTATTTTATTAAATATCATCTCCACCAAACAGGACAAGCTTGCATCTGTTATAGTTTTGGAGAAAAATGTGTTCATTTCATTTATGCGCGAAATGCCTTAGAAATGGCTTTAAAATGGATTTGGAGCATGGAGACGATTATCTCGGGATTGCAAGATAACCAAACAAAACTTTTAGTGGATTTCTACTTATTTTATTAAATATCATCTCCACCAAACAGGACAAGCTTGCATCTGTTATAGTTTTGGAGAAAAATGTGTTCAATTCATGTATGCGCGAAATGCCTTAAAAATGGCTTTAAAATGGATTTGGAGCATGGAGACGATTATCTCGGGATTACAAGATAACCAAACAAAACTTTTAGTGGATTTCTACTTATTTTATTAAATATCATCTCCACCAAACAGGACAAGCTTGCATCTGTTATAGTTTTGGAGAAAAATGTGTTCATTTCATGTATGCGCGAAATGCCTTAAAAATGGCTTTAAAATGGATTTGGAGCATGGAGACGATTATCTCGGGATTGCAAGATAACCAAACAAAACTTTTAGTGGATTTCTACTTATTTTATTAAATATCATCTCCACCAAACAGGACAAGCTTGCATCTGTTATAGTTTTGGAGAAAAATGTGTTCATTTCATGTATGCGCGAAATGCCTTAAAAATGGCTTTAAAATGGATTTGGAGCATGGAGACGATTATCTCGGGATTGCAAGATAACCAAACAAAACTTTTAGTGGATTTCTACTTATTTTATTAAATATCATCTCCACCAAACAGGACAAGCTTGCATCTGTTATAGTTTTGGAGAAAAATGTGTTCATTTCATGTATGCGCGAAATGCCTTAAAATGGCTTTAAAATGGATTTGGAGCATGGAGACGATTATCTCGGGATTGCAAGATAACCAAACAAAACTTTTAGTGGATTTCTACTTATTTAATTAAATATCATCTCCACCAAACAGGACAAGCTTGCATCTGTTATAGTTTTGGAGAAAAATGTGTTCATTTCATTTATGCGCGAAATGCCTTAGAAATGGCTTTAAAATGGATTTGGAGCATGGAGACGATTATCTCGGGATTGCAAGATAACCAAACAAAACTTTTAGTGGATTTCTACTTATTTTATTAAATATCATCTCCACCAAACAGGACAAGCTTGCATCTGTTATAGTTTTGGAGAAAAATGTGTTCATTTCATGTATGCGCGAAATGCCTTAAAAATGGCTTTAAAATGGATTTGGAGCATGGAGACGATTATCTCGGGATTGCAAGATAACCAAACAAAACTTTTAGTGGATTTCTACCTATTTTATTAAATATCATCTCCACCAAACAGGACAAGCTTGCATCTGTTATAGTTTTGGAGAAAAATGTGTTCATTTCATTTATGCGCGAAATGCCTTAGAAATGGCTTTAAAATGGATTTGGAGCATGGAGACGATTATCTCGGGATTGCAAGATAACCAAACAAAACTTTTAGAGGATTTCTACTTATTTTATTAAATATCATCTCCACCAAACAGGACAAGCTTGCATCTGTTATAGTTTTGGAGAAAAATGTGTTCATTTCATGTATGCGCGAAATGCCTTAAAAATGGCTTTAAGATGGATTTGGAACATGGAGACGATTATCTCGGGATTGCAAGATAACCAAACAAAACTTTTAGTGGATTTCTACTTATTTAATTAAATATCATCTCCACCAAACAGGACAAGCTTGCATCTGTTATAGTTTTGGAGAAAAATGTGTTCATTTCATGTATGCGCGAAATGCCTTAAAAATGGCTTTAAAATGGATTTGGAGCATGGAGACGATTATCTCGGGATTGCAAGATAACCAAACAAAACTTTTAGTGGATTTCTACTTATTTAATTAAATATCATCTCCACCAAACAGGACAAGCTTGCATCTGTTATAGTTTTGGAGAAAAATGTGTTCATTTCATTTATGCGCGAAATGCCTTAGAAATGGCTTTAAAATGGATTTGGAGCATGGAGACGATTATCTCGGGATTGCAAGATAACCAAACAAAACTTTTAGTGGATTTCTACTTATTTTATTAAATATCATCTCCACCAAACAGGACAAGCTTGCATCTGTTATAGTTTTGGAGAAAAATGTGTTCATTTCATGTATGCGCGAAATGCCTTAAAAATGGCTTTAAAATGGATTTGGAGCATGGAGACGATTATCTCGGGATTGCAAGATAACCAAACAAAACTTTTAGTGGATTTCTACTTATTTTATTAAATATCATCTCCACCAAACCGGACAAGCTTGCATCTGTTATAGTTTTGGAGAAAAATGTGTTCATTTCATGTATGCGCGAAATGCCTTAAAAATGGCTTTAAAATGGATTTGGAGCATGGAGACGATTATCTCGGGATTGCAAGATAACCAAACAAAACTTTTAGTGGATTTCTACTTATTTTATTAAATATCATCTCCACCAAACAGGACAAGCTTGCATCTGTTATAGTTTTGGAGAAAAATGTGTTCATTTCATGTATGCGCGAAATGCCTTAAAAATGGCTTTAAAATAGATTTGGAGCATGGAGACGATTATCTCGGGATTGCAAGATAACCAAACAAAACTTTTAGTGGATTTCTACTTATTTAATTAAATATCATCTCCACCAAACAGGACAAGCTTGCATCTGTTATAGTTTTGGAGAAAAATGTGTTCATTTCATGTATGCGCGAAATGCCTTAAAAATGGCTTTAAAATGGATTTGGAGCATGGAGACGATTATCTCGGGATTGCAAGATAACCAAACAAAACTTTTAGTGGATTTCTACTTATTTTATTAAATATCATCTCCACCAAACAGGACAAGCTTGCATCTGTTATAGTTTTGGAGAAAAATGTGTTCATTTCATTTATGCGCGAAATGCCTTAGAAATGGCTTTAAAATGGATTTGGAGCATGGAGACGATTATCTCGGGATTGCAAGATAACCAAACAAAACTTTTAGTGGATTTCTACTTATTTTATTAAATATCATCTCCACCAAACAGGACAAGCTTGCATCTGTTATAGTTTTGGAGAAAAATGTGTTCATTTCATGTATGCGCGAAATGCCTTAAAAATGGCTTTAAAATGGATTTGGAGCATGGAGACGATTATCTCGGGATTGCAAGATAACCAAACAAAACTTTTAGTGGATTTCTACTTATTTAATTAAATATCATCTCCACCAAACAGGACAAGCTTGCATCTGTTATAGTTTTGGAGAAAAATGTGTTCATTTCATTTATGCGCGAAATGCCTTAGAAATGGCTTTAAAATGGATTTGGAGCATGGAGACGATTATCTCGGGATTGCAAGATAACCAAACAAAACTTTTAGTGGATTTCTACTTATTTTATTAAATATCATCTCCACCAAACAGGACAAGCTTGCATCTGTTATAGTGTTGGAGAAAAATGTGTTCATTTCATGTATGCGCGAAATGCCTTAAAAATGGCTTTAAAATGGATTTGGAGCATGGAGACGATTATCTCGGGATTGCAAGATAACCAAACAAAACTTTTAGTGGATTTCTACTTATTTAATTAAATATCATCTCCACCAAACAGGACAAGCTTGCATCTGTTATAGTTTTGGAGAAAAATGTGTTCATTTCATTTATGCGCGAAATGCCTTAGAAATGGCTTTAAAATGGATTTGGAGCATGGAGACGATTATCTCGGGATTGCAAGATAACCAAACAAAACTTTTAGTGGATTTCTACTTATTTTATTAAATATCATCTCCACCAAACAGGACAAGCTTGCATCTGTTATAGTGTTGGAGAAAAATGTGTTCATTTCATGTATGCGCGAAATGCCTTAAAAATGGCTTTAAAATGGATTTGGAGCATGGAGACGATTATCTCGGGATTGCAAGATAACCAAACAAAACTTTTAGTGGATTTCTACTTATTTAATTAAATATCATCTCCACCAAACAGGACAAGCTTGCATCTGTTATAGTTTTGGAGAAAAATGTGTTCATTTCATTTATGCGCGAAATGCCTTAGAAATGGCTTTAAAATGGATTTGGAGCATGGAGACGATTATCTCGGGATTGCAAGATAACCAAACAAAACTTTTAGTGGATTTCTACTTATTTTATTAAATATCATCTCCACCAAACAGGACAAGCTTGCATCTGTTATAGTTTTGGAGAAAAATGTGTTCATTTCATGTATGCGCGAAATGCCTTAAAAATGGCTTTAAAATGGATTTGGAGCATGGAGACGATTATCTCGGGATTGCAAGATAACCAAACAAAACTTTTAGTGGATTTCTACTTATTTTATTAAATATCATCTCCACCAAACAGGACAAGCTTGCATCTGTTATAGTTTTGGAGAAAAATGTGTTCATTTCATTTATGCGCGAAATGCCTTAGAAATGGCTTTAAAATGGATTTGGAGCATGGAGACGATTATCTCGGGATTGCAAGATAACCAAACAAAACTTTTAGTGGATTTCTACTTATTTTATTAAATATCATCTCCACCAAACAGGACAAGCTTGCATCTGTTATAGTTTTGGAGAAAAATGTGTTCATTTCATGTATGCGCGAAATGCCTTAAAAATGGCTTTAAAATGGATTTGGAGCATGGAGACGATTATCTCGGGATTGCAAGATAACCAAACAAAACTTTTAGTGGATTTCTACTTATTTTATTAAATATCATCTCCACCAAACAGGACAAGCTTGCATCTGTTATAGTTTTGGAGAAAAATGTGTTCATTTCATGTATGCGCGAAATGCCTTAAAAATGGCTTTAAAATGGATTTGGAGCATGGAGACGATTATCTCGGGATTGCAAGATAACCAAACAAAACATTTAGTGGATTTCTACTTATTTTATTAAATATCATCTCCACCAAACAGGACAAGCTTGCATCTGTTATAGTTTTGGAGAAAAATGTGTTCATTTCATGTATGCGCGAAATGCCTTAAAAATGGCTTTAAAATGGATTTGGAGCATGGAGACGATTATCTCGGGATTGCAAGATAACCAAACAAAACTTTTAGTGGATTTCTACTTATTTTATTAAATATCATCTCCACCAAACAGGACAAGCTTGCATCTGTTATAGTTTTGGAGAAAAATGTGTTCATTTCATTTATGCGCGAAATGCCTTAGAAATGGCTTTAAAATGGATTTGGAGCATGGAGACGATTATCTCGGGATTGCAAGATAACCAAACAAAACTTTTAGTGGATTTCTACTTATTTTATTAAATATCATCTCCACCAAACAGGACAAGCTTGCATCTGTTATAGTTTTGGAGAAAAATGTGTTCATTTCATGTATGCGCGAAATGCCTTAAAAATGGCTTTAAAATGGATTTGGAGCATGGAGACGATTATCTCGGGATTGCAAGATAACCAAACAAAACTTTTAGTGGATTTCTACTTATTTTATTAAATATCATCTCCACCAAACAGGACAAGCTTGCATCTGTTATAGTTTTGGAGAAAAATGTGTTCATTTCATGTATGCGCGAAATGCCTTAAAAATGGCTTTAAAATGGATTTGGAGCATGGAGACGATTATCTCGGGATTGCAAGATAACCAAACAAAACTTTTAGTGGATTTCTACTTATTTTATTAAATATCATCTCCACCTAACAGGACAAGCTTGCATCTGTTATAGTTTTGGAGAAAAATGTGTTCATTTCATGTATGCGCGAAATGCCTTAAAAATGGCTTTAAAATAGATTTGGAGCATGGAGACGATTATCTCGGGATTGCAAGATAACCAAACAAAACTTTTAGTGGATTTCTACTTATTTAATTAAATCTCATCTCCACCAAACAGGACAAGCTTGCATCTGTTATAGTTTTGGAGAAAAATGTGTTCATTTCATGTATGCGCGAAATGCCTTAAAAATGGCTTTAAAATGGATTTGGAGCATGGAGACGATTATCTCGGGATTGCAAGATAACCAAACAAAACTTTTAGTGGATTTCTACTTATTTTATTAAATATCATCTCCACCAAACAGGACAAGCTTGCATCTGTTATAGTTTTGGAGAAAAATGTGTTCATTTCATTTATGCGCGAAATGCCTTAGAAATGGCTTTAAAATGGATTTGGAGCATGGAGACGATTATCTCGGGATTGCAAGATAACCAAACAAAACTTTTAGTGGATTTCTACTTATTTTATTAAATATCATCTCCACCAAACAGGACAAGCTTGCATCTGTTATAGTTTTGGAGAAAAATGTGTTCATTTCATGTATGCGCGAAATGCCTTAAAAATGGCTTTAAAATGGATTTGGAGCATGGAGACGATTATCTCGGGATTGCAAGATAACCAAACAAAACTTTTAGTGGATTTCTACTTATTTAATTAAATATCATCTCCACCAAACAGGACAAGCTTGCATCTGTTATAGTTTTGGAGAAAAATGTGTTCATTTCATTTATGCGCGAAATGCCTTAGAAATGGCTTTAAAATGGATTTGGAGCATGGAGACGATTATCTCGGGATTGCAAGATAACCAAACAAAACTTTTAGTGGATTTCTACTTATTTTATTAAATATCATCTCCACCAAACAGGACAAGCTTGCATCTGTTATAGTGTTGGAGAAAAATGTGTTCATTTCATGTATGCGCGAAATGCCTTAAAAATGGCTTTAAAATGGATTTGGAGCATGGAGACGATTATCTCGGGATTGCAAGATAACCAAACAAAACTTTTAGTGGATTTCTACTTATTTAATTAAATATCATCTCCACCAAACAGGACAAGCTTGCATCTGTTATAGTTTTGGAGAAAAATGTGTTCATTTCATGTATGCGCGAAATGCCTTAAAAATGGCTTTAAAATGGATTTGGAGCATGGGGACGATTATCTCGGGATTGCAAGATAACCAAACAAAACTTTTAGTGGATTTCTACTTATTTAATTAAATATCATCTCCACCAAACAGGACAAGCTTGCATCTGTTATAGTTTTGGAGAAAAATGTGTTCATTTCATGTATGCGCGAAATGCCTTAAAAATGGCTTTAAAATGGATTTGGAGCATGGAGACGATTATCTCGGGATTGCAAGATAACCAAACAAAACTTTTAGTGGATTTCTACTTATTTAATTAAATATCATCTCCACCAAACAGGACAAGCTTGCATCTGTTATAGTTTTGGAGAAAAATGTGTTCATTTCATTTATGCGCGAAATGCCTTAGAAATGGCTTTAAAATGGATTTGGAGCATGGAGACGATTATCTCGGGATTGCAAGATAACCAAACAAAACTTTTAGTGGATTTCTACTTATTTTATTAAATATCATCTCCACCAAACAGGACAAGCTTGCATCTGTTATAGTTTTGGAGAAAAATGTGTTCATTTCATGTATGCGCGAAATGCCTTAAAAATGGCTTTAAAATGGATTTGGAGCATGGAGACGATTATCTCGGGATTGCAAGATAACCAAACAAAACTTTTAGTGGATTTCTACCTATTTTATTAAATATCATCTCCACCAAACAGGACAAGCTTGCATCTGTTATAGTTTTGGAGAAAAATGTGTTCATTTCATTTATGCGCGAAATGCCTTAGAAATGGCTTTAAAATGGATTTGGAGCATGGAGACGATTATCTCGGGATTGCAAGATAACCAAACAAAACTTTTAGTGGATTTCTACTTATTTTATTAAATATCATCTCCACCAAACAGGACAAGCTTGCATCTGTTATAGTGTTGGAGAAAAATGTGTTCATTTCATGTATGCGCGAAATGCCTTAAAAATGGCTTTAAAATGGATTTGGAGCATGGAGACGATTATCTCGGGATTGCAAGATAACCAAACAAAACTTTTAGTGGATTTCTACTTATTTAATTAAATATCATCTCCACCAAACAGGACAAGCTTGCATCTGTTATAGTTTTGGAGAAAAATGTGTTCATTTCATGTATGCGCGAAATGCCTTAAAAATGGCTTTAAAATGGATTTGGAGCATGGGGACGATTATCTCGGGATTGCAAGATAACCAAACAAAACTTTTAGTGGATTTCTACTTATTTAATTAAATATCATCTCCACCAAACAGGACAAGCTTGCATCTGTTATAGTTTTGGAGAAAAATGTGTTCATTTCATGTATGCGCGAAATGCCTTAAAAATGGCTTTAAAATGGATTTGGAGCATGGAGACGATTATCTCGGGATTGCAAGATAACCAAACAAAACTTTTAGTGGATTTCTACTTATTTAATTAAATATCATCTCCACCAAACAGGACAAGCTTGCATCTGTTATAGTTTTGGAGAAAAATGTGTTCATTTCATTTATGCGCGAAATGCCTTAGAAATGGCTTTAAAATGGATTTGGAGCATGGAGACGATTATCTCGGGATTGCAAGATAACCAAACAAAACTTTTAGTGGATTTCTACTTATTTTATTAAATATCATCTCCACCAAACAGGACAAGCTTGCATCTGTTATAGTTTTGGAGAAAAATGTGTTCATTTCATGTATGTGCGAAATGCCTTAAAAATGGCTTTAAAATGGATTTGGAGCATGGAGACGATTATCTCGGGATTGCAAGATAACCAAACAAAACTTTTAGTGGATTTCTACCTATTTTATTAAATATCATCTCCACCAAACAGGACAAGCTTGCATCTGTTATAGTTTTGGAGAAAAATGTGTTCATTTCATTTATGCGCGAAATGCCTTAGAAATGGCTTTAAAATGGATTTGGAGCATGGAGACGATTATCTCGGGATTGCAAGATAACCAAACAAAACTTTTAGAGGATTTCTACTTATTTTATTAAATATCATCTCCACCAAACAGGACAAGCTTGCATCTGTTATAGTTTTGGAGAAAAATGTGTTCATTTCATGTATGCGCGAAATGCCTTAAAAATGGCTTTAAAATGGATTTGGAGCATGGAGACGATTATCTCGGGATTGCAAGATAACCAAACAAAACTTTTAGTGGATTTCTACTTATTTTATTAAATATCATCTCCACCAAACAGGACAAGCTTGCATCTGTTATAGTTTTGGAGAAAAATGTGTTCATTTCATGTATGCGCGAAATGCCTTAAAAATGGCTTTAAAATGGATTTGGAGCATGGAGACGATTATCTCGGGATTGCAAGATAACCAAACAAAACTTTTAGTGGATTTCTACTTATTTAATTAAATATCATCTCCACCAAACAGGACAAGCTTGCATCTGTTATAGTTTTGGAGAAAAATGTGTTCATTTCATTTATGCGCGAAATGCCTTAGAAATGGCTTTAAAATGGATTTGGAGCATGGAGACGATTATCTCGGGATTGCAAGATAACCAAACAAAACTTTTAGTGGATTTCTACTTATTTTATTAAATATCATCTCCACCAAACAGGACAAGCTTGCATCTGTTATAGTTTTGGAGAAAAATGTGTTCATTTCATGTATGCGCGAAATGCCTTAAAAATGGCTTTAAAATGGATTTGGAGCATGGAGACGATTATCTCGGGATTGCAAGATAACCAAACAAAACTTTTAGTGGATTTCTACTTATTTTATTAAATATCATCTCCACCAAACAGGACAAGCTTGCATCTGTTATAGTTTTGGAGAAAAATGTGTTCATTTCATGTATGCGCGAAATGCCTTAAAAATGGCTTTAAAATGGATTTGGAGCATGGAGACGATTATCTCGGGATTGCAAGATAACCAAACAAAACTTTTAGTGGATTTCTACTTATTTTATTAAATATCATCTCCACCAAACAGGACAAGCTTGCATCTGTTATAGTTTTGGAGAAAAATGTGTTCATTTCATGTATGCGCGAAATGCCTTAAAAATGGCTTTAAAATAGATTTGGAGCATGGAGACGATTATCTCGGGATTGCAAGATAACCAAACAAAACTTTTAGTGGATTTCTACTTATTTAATTAAATATCATCTCCACCAAACAGGACAAGCTTGCATCTGTTATAGTTTTGGAGAAAAATGTGTTCATTTCATGTATGCGCGAAATGCCTTAAAAATGGCTTTAAAATGGATTTGGAGCATGGAGACGATTATCTCGGGATTGCAAGATAACCAAACAAAACTTTTAGTGGATTTCTACTTATTTTATTAAATATCATCTCCACCAAACAGGACAAGCTTGCATCTGTTATAGTTTTGGAGAAAAATGTGTTCATTTCATTTATGCGCGAAATGCCTTAGAAATGGCTTTAAAATGGATTTGGAGCATGGAGACGATTATCTCGGGATTGCAAGATAACCAAACAAAACGTTTAGTGGATTTCTACTTATTTTATTAAATATCATCTCCACCAAACAGGACAAGCTTGCATCTGTTATAGTTTTGGAGAAAAATGTGTTCATTTCATGTATGCGCGAAATGCCTTAAAAATGGCTTTAAAATGGATTTGGAGCATGGAGACGATTATCTCGGGATTGCAAGATAACCAAACAAAACTTTTAGTGGATTTCTACTTATTTAATTAAATATCATCTCCACCAAACAGGACAAGCTTGCATCTGTTATAGTTTTGGAGAAAAATGTGTTCATTTCATTTATGCGCGAAATGCCTTAGAAATGGCTTTAAAATGGATTTGGAGCATGGAGACGATTATCTCGGGATTGCAAGATAACCAAACAAAACTTTTAGTGGATTTCTACTTATTTTATTAAATATCATCTCCACCAAACAGGACAAGCTTGCATCTGTTATAGTGTTGGAGAAAAATGTGTTCATTTCATGTATGCGCGAAATGCCTTAAAAATGGCTTTAAAATGGATTTGGAGCATGGAGACGATTATCTCGGGATTGCAAGATAACCAAACAAAACTTTTAGTGGATTTCTACTTATTTAATTAAATATCATCTCCACCAAACAGGACAAGCTTGCATCTGTTATAGTTTTGGAGAAAAATGTGTTCATTTCATTTATGCGCGAAATGCCTTAGAAATGGCTTTAAAATGGATTTGGAGCATGGAGACGATTATCTCGGGATTGCAAGATAACCAAACAAAACTTTTAGTGGATTTCTACTTATTTTATTAAATATCATCTCCACCAAACAGGACAAGCTTGCATCTGTTATAGTTTTGGAGAAAAATGTGTTCATTTCATGTATGCGCGAAATGCCTTAAAAATGGCTTTAAAATGGATTTGGAGCATGGAGACGATTATCTCGGGATTGCAAGATAACCAAACAAAACTTTTAGTGGATTTCTACTTATTTTATTAAATATCATCTCCACCAAACAGGACAAGCTTGCATCTGTTATAGTTTTGGAGAAAAATGTGTTCATTTCATTTATGCGCGAAATGCCTTAGAAATGGCTTTAAAATGGATTTGGAGCATGGAGACGATTATCTCGGGATTGCAAGATAACCAAACAAAACTTTTAGTGGATTTCTACTTATTTTATTAAATATCATCTCCACCAAACAGGACAAGCTTGCATCTGTTATAGTTTTGGAGAAAAATGTGTTCATTTCATGTATGCGCGAAATGCCTTAAAAATGGCTTTAAAATGGATTTGGAGCATGGAGACGATTATCTCGGGATTGCAAGATAACCAAACAAAACTTTTAGTGGATTTCTACTTATTTTATTAAATATCATCTCCACCAAACAGGACAAGCTTGCATCTGTTATAGTTTTGGAGAAAAATGTGTTCATTTCATGTATGCGCGAAATGCCTTAAAAATGGCTTTAAAATGGATTTGGAGCATGGAGACGATTATCTCGGGATTGCAAGATAACCAAACAAAACATTTAGTGGATTTCTACTTATTTTATTAAATATCATCTCCACCAAACAGGACAAGCTTGCATCTGTTATAGTTTTGGAGAAAAATGTGTTCATTTCATGTATGCGCGAAATGCCTTAAAAATGGCTTTAAAATGGATTTGGAGCATGGAGACGATTATCTCGGGATTGCAAGATAACCAAACAAAACTTTTAGTGGATTTCTACTTATTTTATTAAATATCATCTCCACCAAACAGGACAAGCTTGCATCTGTTATAGTTTTGGAGAAAAATGTGTTCATTTCATGTATGCGCGAAATGCCTTAAAAATGGCTTTAAAATGGATTTGGAGCATGGAGACGATTATCTCGGGATTGCAAGATAACCAAACAAAACTTTTAGTGGATTTCTACTTATTTTATTAAATATCATCTCCACCAAACAGGACAAGCTTGCATCTGTTATAGTTTTGGAGAAAAATGTGTTCATTTCATGTATGCGCGAAATGCCTTAAAAATGGCTTTAAAATGGATTTGGAGCATGGAGACGATTATCTCGGGATTGCAAGATAACCAAACAAAACTTTTAGTGGATTTCTACTTATTTTATTAAATATCATCTCCACCAAACAGGACAAGCTTGCATCTGTTATAGTTTTGGAGAAAAATGTGTTCATTTCATTTATGCGCGAAATGCCTTAGAAATGGCTTTAAAATGGATTTGGAGCATGGAGACGATTATCTCGGGATTGCAAGATAACCAAACAAAACTTTTAGTGGATTTCTACTTATTTTATTAAATATCATCTCCACCAAACAGGACAAGCTTGCATCTGTTATAGTTTTGGAGAAAAATGTGTTCATTTCATGTATGCGCGAAATGCCTTAAAAATGGCTTTAAAATGGATTTGGAGCATGGAGACGATTATCTCGGGATTGCAAGATAACCAAACAAAACTTTTAGTGGATTTCTACTTATTTTATTAAATATCATCTCCACCAAACAGGACAAGCTTGCATCTGTTATAGTTTTGGAGAAAAATGTGTTCATTTCATGTATGCGCGAAATGCCTTAAAAATGGCTTTAAAATGGATTTGGAGCATGGAGACGATTATCTCGGGATTGCAAGATAACCAAACAAAACTTTTAGTGGATTTCTACTTATTTTATTAAATATCATCTCCACCAAACAGGACAAGCTTGCATCTGTTATATTTTTGGAGAAAAATGTGTTCATTTCATGTATGCGCGAAATGCCTTAAAAATGGCTTTAAAATAGATTTGGAGCATGGAGACGATTATCTCGGGATTGCAAGATAACCAAACAAAACTTTTAGTGGATTTCTACTTATTTAATTAAATATCATCTCCACCAAACAGGACAAGCTTGCATCTGTTATAGTTTTGGAGAAAAATGTGTTCATTTCATGTATGCGCGAAATGCCTTAAAAATGGCTTTAAAATGGATTTGGAGCATGGAGACGATTATCTCGGGATTGCAAGATAACCAAACAAAACTTTTAGTGGATTTCTACTTATTTTATTAAATATCATCTCCACCAAACAGGACAAGCTTGCATCTGTTATAGTTTTGGAGAAAAATGTGTTCATTTCATTTATGCGCGAAATGCCTTAGAAATGGCTTTAAAATGGATTTGGAGCATGGAGACGATTATCTCGGGATTGCAAGATAACCAAACAAAACTTTTAGTGGATTTCTACTTATTTTATTAAATATCATCTCCACCAAACAGGACAAGCTTGCATCTGTTATAGTTTTGGAGAAAAATGTGTTCATTTCATGTATGCGCGAAATGCCTTAAAAATGGCTTTAAAATGGATTTGGAGCATGGAGACGATTATCTCGGGATTGCAAGATAACCAAACAAAACTTTTAGTGGATTTCTACTTATTTAATTAAATATCATCTCCACCAAACAGGACAAGCTTGCATCTGTTATAGTTTTGGAGAAAAATGTGTTCATTTCATTTATGCGCGAAATGCCTTAGAAATGGCTTTAAAATGGATTTGGAGCATGGAGACGATTATCTCGGGATTGCAAGATAACCAAACAAAACTTTTAGTGGATTTCTACTTATTTTATTAAATATCATCTCCACCAAACAGGACAAGCTTGCATCTGTTATAGTGTTGGAGAAAAATGTGTTCATTTCATGTATGCGCGAAATGCCTTAAAAATGGCTTTAAAATGGATTTGGAGCATGGAGACGATTATCTCGGGATTGCAAGATAACCAAACCAAACTTTTAGTGGATTTCTACTTATTTAATTAAATATCATCTCCACCAAACAGGACAAGCTTGCATCTGTTATAGTTTTGGAGAAAAATGTGTTCATTTCATTTATGCGCGAAATGCCTTAGAAATGGCTTTAAAATGGATTTGGAGCATGGAGACGATTATCTCGGGATTGCAAGATAACCAAACAAAACTTTTAGTGGATTTCTACTTATTTTATTAAATATCATCTCCACCAAACAGGACAAGCTTGCATCTGTTATAGTTTTGGTGAAAAATGTGTTCATTTCATGTATGCGCGAAATGCCTTAAAAATGGCTTTAAAATGGATTTGGAGCATGGAGACGATTATCTCGGGATTGCAAGATAACCAAACAAAACTTTTAGTGGATTTCTACTTATTTTATTAAGTATCATCTCCACCAAACAGGACAAGCTTGCATCTGTTATAGTTTTGGAGAAAAATGTGTTCATTTCATGTATGCGCGAAATGCCTTAAAAATGGCTTTAAAATGGATTTGGAGCATGGAGACGATTATCTCGGGATTGCAAGATAACCAAACAAAACATTTAGTGGATTTCTACTTATTTTATTAAATATCATCTCCACCAAACAGGACAAGCTTGCATCTGTTATAGTTTTGGAGAAAAATGTGTTCATTTCATGTATGCGCGAAATGCCTTAAAAATGGCTTTAAAATGGATTTGGAGCATGGAGACGATTATCTCGGGATTGCAAGATAACCAAACAAAACTTTTAGTGGATTTCTACTTATTTTATTAAATATCATCTCCACCAAACAGGACAAGCTTGCATCTGTTATAGTTTTGGAGAAAAATGTGTTCATTTCATGTATGCGCGAAATGCCTTAAAAATGGCTTTAAAATGGATTTGGAGCATGGAGACGATTATCTCGGGATTGCAAGATAACCAAACAAAACTTTTAGTGGATTTCTACTTATTTTATTAAATATCATCTCCACCAAACAGGACAAGCTTGCATCTGTTATAGTTTTGGAGAAAAATGTGTTCATTTCATGTATGCGCGAAATGCCTTAAAAATGGCTTTAAAATGGATTTGGAGCATGGAGACGATTATCTCGGGATTGCAAGATAACCAAACAAAACTTTTAGTGGATTTCTACTTATTTTATTAAATATCATCTCCACCAAACAGGACAAGCTTGCATCTGTTATAGTTTTGGAGAAAAATGTGTTCATTTCATGTATGCGCGAAATGCCTTAAAAATGGCTTTAAAATGGATTTGGAGCATGGAGACGATTATCTCGGGATTGCAAGATAACCAAACAAAACTTTTAGTGGATTTCTACTTATTTAATTAAATATCATCTCCACCAAACAGGACAAGCTTGCATCTGTTATAATTTTGGAGAAAAATGTGTTCATTTCATTTATGCGCGAAATGCCTTAGAAATGGCTTTAAAATGGATTTGGAGCATGGAGACGATTATCTCGGGATTGCAAGATAACCAAACAAAACTTTTAGTGGATTTCTACTTATTTTATTAAATATCATCTCCACCAAACAGGACAAGCTTGCATCTGTTATATTTTTGGAGAAAAATGTGTTCATTTCATGTATGCGCGAAATGCCTTAAAAATGGCTTTAAAATGGATTTGGAGCATGGAGACGATTATCTCGGGATTGCAAGATAACCAAACAAAACTTTTAGTGGATTTCTACTTATTTTATTAAATATCATCTCCACCAAACAGGACAAGCTTGCATCTGTTATAGTTTTGGAGAAAAATGTGTTCATTTCATGTATGCGCGAAATGCCTTAAAAATGGCTTTAAAATGGATTTGGAGCATGGAGACGATTATCTCGGGATTGCAAGATAACCAAACAAAACTTTTAGTGGATTTCTACTTATTTTATTAAATATAATCTCCACCAAACAGGACAAGCTTGCATCTGTTATAGTTTTGGAGAAAAATGTGTTCATTTCATGTATGCGCGAAATGCCTTAAAAATGGCTTTAAAATGGATTTGGAGCATGGAGACGATTATCTCGGAATTGCAAGATAAGCAAACAAAACTTTTAGTGGATTTCTACTTATTTTATTAAATATCATCTCCACCAAACAGGACAAGCTTGCATCTGTTATAGTTTTGGAGAAAAATGTGTTCATTTCATGTATGCGCGAAATGCCTTAAAAATGGCTTTAAAATGGATTTGGAGCATGGAGACGATTATCTCGGGATTGCAAGATAACCAAACAAAACTTTTAGTGGATTTCTACTTATTTAATTAAATATCATCTCCACCAAACAGGACAAGCTTGCATCTGTTATAGTTTTGGAGAAAAATGTGTTCATTTCATGTATGCGCGAAATGCCTTAAAAATGGCTTTAAAATGGATTTGGAGCATGGAGACGATTATCTCGGGATTGCAAGATAACCAAACAAAACTTTTAGTGGATTTCTACTTATTTTATTAAATATCATCTCCACCAAACAGGACAAGCTTGCATCTGTTATAGTTTTGGAGAAAAATGTGTTCATTTCATTTATGCGCGAAATGCCTTAGAAATGGCTTTAAAATGGATTTGGAGCATGGAGACGATTATCTCGGGATTGCAAGATAACCAAACAAAACTTTTAGTGGATTTCTACTTATTTTATTAAATATCATCTCCACCAAACAGGACAAGCTTGCATCTGTTATAGTTTTGGAGAAAAATGTGTTCATTTCATGTATGCGCGAAATGCCTTAAAAATGGCTTTAAAATGGATTTGGAGCATGGAGACGATTATCTCGGGATTGCAAGATAACCAAACAAAACTTTTAGTGGATTTCTACTTATTTAATTAAATATCATCTCCACCAAACAGGACAAGCTTGCATCTGTTATAGTTTTGGAGAAAAATGTGTTCATTTCATTTATGCGCGAAATGCCTTAGAAATGGCTTTAAAATGGATTTGGAGCATGGAGACGATTATCTCGGGATTGCAAGATAACCAAACAAAACTTTTAGTGGATTTCTACTTATTTTATTAAATATCATCTCCACCAAACAGGACAAGCTTGCATCTGTTATAGTTTTGGAGAAAAATGTGTTCATTTCATGTGTGCGCGAAATGCCTTAAAAATGGCTTTAAAATGGATTTGGAGCATGGAGACGATAATCTCGGGATTGCAAGATAACCAAACAAAACATTTAGTGGATTTCTACTTATTTAATTAAATATCATCTCCACCAAACAGGACAAGCTTGCATCTGTTATAGTTTTGGAGAAAAATGTGTTCATTTCATTTATGCGCGAAATGCCTTAGAAATGGCTTTAAAATGGATTTGGAGCATGGAGACGATTATCTCGGGATTGCAAGATAACCAAACAAAACTTTTAGTGGATTTCTACTTATTTTATTAAATATCATCTCCACCAAACAGGACAAGCTTGCATCTGTTATAGTTTTGGAGAAAAATGTGTTCATTTCATGTATGCGCGAAATGCCTTAAAAATGGCTTTAAAATGGATTTGGAGCATGGAGACGATTATCTCGGGATTGCAAGATAACCAAACAAAACTTTTAGTGGATTTCTACTTATTTTATTAAATATCATCTCCACCAAACAGGACAAGCTTGCATCTGTTATAGTTTTGGAGAAAAATGTGTTCATTTCATTTATGCGCGAAATGCCTTTGAAATGGCTTTAAAATGGATTTGGAGCATGGAGACGATTATCTCGGGATTGCAAGATAACCAAACAAAACTTTTAGTGGATTTCTACTTATTTTATTAAATATCATCTCCACCAAACAGGACAAGCTTGCATCTGTTATAGTTTTGGAGAAAAATGTGTTCATTTCATTTATGCGCGAAATGCCTTAGAAATGGCTTTAAAATGGATTTGGAGCATGGAGACGATTATCTCGGGATTGCAAGATAACCAAACAAAACTTTTAGTGGATTTCTACTTATTTTATTAAATATCATCTCCACCAAACAGGACAAGCTTGCATCTGTTATAGTTTTGGAGAAAAATGTGTTCATTTCATGTATGCGCGAAATGCCTTAAAAATGGCTTTAAAATGGATTTGGAGCATGGAGACGATTATCTCGGGATTACAAGATAACCAAACAAAACTTTTAGTGGATTTCTACTTATTTTATTAAATATCATCTCCACCAAACAGGACAAGCTTGCATCTGTTATAGTTTTGGAGAAAAATGTGTTCATTTCATGTATGCGCGAAATGCCTTAAAAATGGCTTTAAAATGGATTTGGAGCATGGAGACGATTATCTCGGGATTGCAAGATAACCAAACAAAACTTTTAGTGGATTTCTACTTATTTTATTAAATATCATCTCCACCAAACAGGACAAGCTTGCATCTGTTATAGTTTTGGAGAAAAATGTGTTCATTTCATGTATGCGCGAAATGCCTTAAAATGGCTTTAAAATGGATTTGGAGCATGGAGACGATTATCTCGGGATTGCAAGATAACCAAACAAAACTTTTAGTGGATTTCTACTTATTTTATTAAATATCATCTCCACCAAACAGGACAAGCTTGCATCTGTTATAGTTTTGGAGAAAAATGTGTTCATTTCATGTATGCGCGAAATGCCTTAAAATGGCTTTAAAATGGATTTGGAGCATGGAGACGATTATCTCGGGATTGCAAGATAACCAAACAAAACTTTTAGTGGATTTCTACTTATTTTATTAAATATCATCTCCACCAAACAGGACAAGCTTGCATCTGTTATAGTTTTGGAGAAAAATGTGTTCATTTCATGTATGCGCGAAATGCCTTAAAAATGGCTATAAAATGGATTTGGAGCATGGAGACGATTATCTCGGGATTGCAAGATAACCAAACAAAACTTTTAGTGGATTTCTACTTATTTTATTAAATATCATCTCCACCAAACAGGACAAGCTTGCATCTGTTATAGTTTTGGAGAAAAATGTGTTCATTTCATGTATGCGCGAAATGCCTTAAAAATGGCTTTAAAATGGATTTGGAGCATGGAGACGATTATCTCGGGATTGCAAGATAACCAAACAAAACTTTTAGTGGATTTCTACTTATTTTATTAAATATCATCTCCACCAAACAGGACAAGCTTGCATCTGTTATAGTTTTGGAGAAAAATGTGTTCATTTCATGTATGCGCGAAATGCCTTAAAAATGGCTTTAAAATGGATTTGGAGCATGGAGACGATTATCTCGGGATTGCAAGATAACCAAACAAAACTTTTAGTGGATTTCTACTTATTTTATTAAATATCATCTCCACCAAACAGGACAAGCTTGCATCTGTTATAGTTTTGGAGAAAAATGTGTTCATTTCATGTATGCGCGAAATGCCTTAAAAATGGCTTTAAAATGGATTTGGAGCATGGAGACGATTATCTCGGGATTGCAAGATAACCAAACAAAACTTTTAGTGGATTTCTACTTATTTTATTAAATATCATCTCCACCAAACAGGACAAGCTTGCATCTGTTATAGTTTTGGAGAAAAATGTGTTCATTTCATGTATGCGCGAAATGCCTTAAAAATGGCTTTAAAATGGATTTGGAGCATGGAGACGATTATCTCGGGATTGCAAGATAACCAAACAAAACTTTTAGTGGATTTCTACTTATTTTATTAAATATCATCTCCACCAAACAGGACAAGCTTGCATCTGTTATAGTTTTGGAGAAAAATGTGTTCATTTCATGTATGCGCGAAATGCCTTAAAAATGGCTTTAAAATGGATTTGGAGCATGGAGACGATTATCTCGGGATTGCAAGATAACCAAACAAAACTTTTAGTGGATTTCTACTTATTTTATTAAATATCATCTCCACCAAACAGGACAAGCTTGCATCTGTTATAGTTTTGGAGAAAAATGTGTTCATTTCATGTATGCGCGAAATGCCTTAAAAATGGCTTTAAAATGGATTTGGAGCATGGAGACGATTATCTCGGGATTGCAAGATAACCAAACAAAACTTTTAGTGGATTTCTACTTATTTTATTAAATATCATCTCCACCAAACAGGACAAGCTTGCATCTGTTATAGTTTTGGAGAAAAATGTGTTCATTTCATGTATGCGCGAAATGCCTTAAAAATGGCTTTAAAATGGATTTGGAGCATGGAGACGATTATCTCGGGATTGCAAGATAACCAAACAAAACTTTTAGTGGATTTCTACTTATTTTATTAAATATCATCTCCACCAAACAGGACAAGCTTGCATCTGTTATAGTTTTGGAGAAAAATGTGTTCATTTCATGTATGCGCGAAATGCCTTAAAAATGGCTTTAAAATGGATTTGGAGCATGGAGACGATTATCTCGGGATTGCAAGATAACCAAACAAAACTTTTAGTGGATTTCTACTTATTTTATTAAATATCATCTCCACCAAACAGGACAAGCTTGCATCTGTTATAGTTTTGGAGAAAAATGTGTTCATTTCATGTATGCGCGAAATGCCTTAAAAATGGCTTTAAAATGGATTTGGAGCATGGAGACGATTATCTCGGGATTGCAAGATAACCAAACAAAACTTTTAGTGGATTTCTACTTATTTTATTAAATATCATCTCCACCAAACAGGACAAGCTTGCATCTGTTATAGTTTTGGAGAAAAATGTGTTCATTTCATGTATGCGCGAAATGCCTTAAAAATGGCTTTAAAATGGATTTGGAGCATGGAGACGATTATCTCGGGATTGCAAGATAACCAAACAAAACTTTTAGTGGATTTCTACTTATTTTATTAAATATCATCTCCACCAAACAGGACAAGCTTGCATCTGTTATAGTTTTGGAGAAAAATGTGTTCATTTCATGTATGCGCGAAATGCCTTAAAAATGGCTTTAAAATGGATTTGGAGCATGGAGACGATTATCTCGGGATTGCAAGATAACCAAACAAAACTTTTAGTGGATTTCTACTTATTTTATTAAATATCATCTCCACCAAACAGGACAAGCTTGCATCTGTTATAGTTTTGGAGAAAAATGTGTTCATTTCATGTATGCGCGAAATGCCTTAAAAATGGCTTTAAAATGGATTTGGAGCATGGAGACGATTATCTCGGGATTGCAAGATAACCAAACAAAACTTTTAGTGGATTTCTACTTATTTTATTAAATATCATCTCCACCAAACAGGACAAGCTTGCATCTGTTATAGTTTTGGAGAAAAATGTGTTCATTTCATGTATGCGCGAAATGCCTTAAAAATGGCTTTAAAATGGATTTGGAGCATGGAGACGATTATCTCGGGATTGCAAGATAACCAAACAAAACTTTTAGTGGATTTCTACTTATTTTATTAAATATCATCTCCACCAAACAGGACAAGCTTGCATCTGTTATAGTTTTGGAGAAAAATGTGTTCATTTCATGTATGCGCGAAATGCCTTAAAAATGGCTTTAAAATGGATTTGGAGCATGGAGACGATTATCTCGGGATTGCAAGATAACCAAACAAAACTTTTAGTGGATTTCTACTTATTTTATTAAATATCATCTCCACCAAACAGGACAAGCTTGCATCTGTTATAGTTTTGGAGAAAAATGTGTTCATTTCATGTATGCGCGAAATGCCTTAAAAATGGCTTTAAAATGGATTTGGAGCATGGAGACGATTATCTCGGGATTGCAAGATAACCAAACAAAACTTTTAGTGGATTTCTACTTATTTTATTAAATATCATCTCCACCAAACAGGACAAGCTTGCATCTGTTATAGTTTTGGAGAAAAATGTGTTCATTTCATGTATGCGCGAAATGCCTTAAAAATGGCTTTAAAATGGATTTGGAGCATGGAGACGATTATCTCGGGATTGCAAGATAACCAAACAAAACTTTTAGTGGATTTCTACTTATTTTATTAAATATCATCTCCACCAAACAGGACAAGCTTGCATCTGTTATAGTTTTGGAGAAAAATGTGTTCATTTCATGTATGCGCGAAATGCCTTAAAAATGGCTTTAAAATGGATTTGGAGCATGGAGACGATTATCTCGGGATTGCAAGATAACCAAACAAAACTTTTAGTGGATTTCTACTTATTTTATTAAATATCATCTCCACCAAACAGGACAAGCTTGCATCTGTTATAGTTTTGGAGAAAAATGTGTTCATTTCATGTATGCGCGAAATGCCTTAAAAATGGCTTTAAAATGGATTTGGAGCATGGAGACGATTATCTCGGGATTGCAAGATAACCAAACAAAACTTTTAGTGGATTTCTACTTATTTTATTAAATATCATCTCCACCAAACAGGACAAGCTTGCATCTGTTATAGTTTTGGAGAAAAATGTGTTCATTTCATGTATGCGCGAAATGCCTTAAAAATGGCTTTAAAATGGATTTGGAGCATGGAGACGATTATCTCGGGATTGCAAGATAACCAAACAAAACTTTTAGTGGATTTCTACTTATTTTATTAAATATCATCTCCACCAAACAGGACAAGCTTGCATCTGTTATAGTTTTGGAGAAAAATGTGTTCATTTCATGTATGCGCGAAATGCCTTAAAAATGGCTTTAAAATGGATTTGGAGCATGGAGACGATTATCTCGGGATTGCAAGATAACCAAACAAAACTTTTAGTGGATTTCTACTTATTTTATTAAATATCATCTCCACCAAACAGGACAAGCTTGCATCTGTTATAGTTTTGGAGAAAAATGTGTTCATTTCATGTATGCGCGAAATGCCTTAAAAATGGCTTTAAAATGGATTTGGAGCATGGAGACGATTATCTCGGGATTGCAAGATAACCAAACAAAACTTTTAGTGGATTTCTACTTATTTTATTAAATATCATCTCCACCAAACAGGACAAGCTTGCATCTGTTATAGTTTTGGAGAAAAATGTGTTCATTTCATGTATGCGCGAAATGCCTTAAAAATGGCTTTAAAATGGATTTGGAGCATGGAGACGATTATCTCGGGATTGCAAGATAACCAAACAAAACTTTTAGTGGATTTCTACTTATTTTATTAAATATCATCTCCACCAAACAGGACAAGCTTGCATCTGTTATAGTTTTGGAGAAAAATGTGTTCATTTCATGTATGCGCGAAATGCCTTAAAAATGGCTTTAAAATGGATTTGGAGCATGGAGACGATTATCTCGGGATTGCAAGATAACCAAACAAAACTTTTAGTGGATTTCTACTTATTTTATTAAATATCATCTCCACCAAACAGGACAAGCTTGCATCTGTTATAGTTTTGGAGAAAAATGTGTTCATTTCATGTATGCGCGAAATGCCTTAAAAATGGCTTTAAAATGGATTTGGAGCATGGAGACGATTATCTCGGGATTGCAAGATAACCAAACAAAACTTTTAGTGGATTTCTACTTATTTTATTAAATATCATCTCCACCAAACAGGACAAGCTTGCATCTGTTATAGTTTTGGAGAAAAATGTGTTCATTTCATGTATGCGCGAAATGCCTTAAAAATGGCTTTAAAATGGATTTGGAGCATGGAGACGATTATCTCGGGATTGCAAGATAACCAAACAAAACTTTTAGTGGATTTCTACTTATTTTATTAAATATCATCTCCACCAAACAGGACAAGCTTGCATCTGTTATAGTTTTGGAGAAAAATGTGTTCATTTCATGTATGCGCGAAATGCCTTAAAAATGGCTTTAAAATGGATTTGGAGCATGGAGACGATTATCTCGGGATTGCAAGATAACCAAACAAAACTTTTAGTGGATTTCTACTTATTTTATTAAATATCATCTCCACCAAACAGGACAAGCTTGCATCTGTTATAGTTTTGGAGAAAAATGTGTTCATTTCATGTATGCGCGAAATGCCTTAAAAATGGCTTTAAAATGGATTTGGAGCATGGAGACGATTATCTCGGGATTGCAAGATAACCAAACAAAACTTTTAGTGGATTTCTACTTATTTTATTAAATATCATCTCCACCAAACAGGACAAGCTTGCATCTGTTATAGTTTTGGAGAAAAATGTGTTCATTTCATGTATGCGCGAAATGCCTTAAAAATGGCTTTAAAATGGATTTGGAGCATGGAGACGATTATCTCGGGATTGCAAGATAACCAAACAAAACTTTTAGTGGATTTCTACTTATTTTATTAAATATCATCTCCACCAAACAGGACAAGCTTGCATCTGTTATAGTTTTGGAGAAAAAATGTGTTCATTTCATGTATGCGCGAAATGCCTTAAAAATGGCTTTAAAATGGATTTGGAGCATGGAGACGATTATCTCGGGATTGCAAGATAACCAAACAAAACTTTTAGTGGATTTCTACTTATTTTATTAAATATCATCTCACCACCAAACAGGACAAGCTTGCATCTGTTATAGTTTTGGAGAAAAATGTGTTCATTTCATGTTATGCGCGAAATGCCTTAGAAAATGGCTTTAAAATGGATTTGGAGCATGGAGACGAT
>NW_027443001.1:171084-311311 GCF_048569485.1 Anomaloglossus baeobatrachus | reverse complement strand
TTCCCAAGCTGATACACAAAGACCAGGTAGGATTTGTTCCAGGGAGGGAGGCGCGTGATAATACAATCAGAACCCTGTCTTTGGTAGCCCAAGCCCGACAACGCCAAACCCCAATGTGCCTCTTGACAGTCGATGCCGAAAAAGCATTTGACAGAGTCCATTGGGGCTTTTTAGAAGCCACGCTGCAGGCAATTGGCGTCCGTTCGCGCTTACTACAATGGGTAAAGGCCCTATACCGTGAACCAACGGCACAAGTGGGCGTGAACGGACGCCTGTCAACCCCATTCAATATTGGAAATGGCACCAGACAGGGATGCCCTCTATCACCATACCTATACATTTTGGTAATGGAATCCCTGGCAAACGCGCTTAGGAAAAAACCCTCGATAAAGGGGTTACAGATAGGACCAACATCTCATAAACTGGCACTGTTTGCAGATGACCTCCTGATATAGGTGACACAACCAAGGATTAGCTTACCCGCCATACTACAGGAGTTTGAGACTTTTGGTGGACTCTCCAACTTTAAAGTAAACCTACAAAAAACAGAGATCCTAAACGTATCGCTACCGTCGGTGGAAGAGGATGCCCTCAAACCCGTTTTTCCCTTTAAGTGGAACAGCAATTGCATAAAATATTTGGGGATCAGGATACCTTCTAAACACCAAGACCTATATGAACATAATTTTCCAGACCTTTTAAAAAACATACAAAAAGACCTCACGGCTTGGCATAACCTCCCCATCTCGTGGTTTGGCAGAGTCAATACAATTAAAATGGATGTCCTACCCAAAATACTATATATGTTCCAAACAATCCCATTGAATCTAGGAGAAAACGTCTTCCTCAAGTTAAAAAAGATGATCAGCAATTTTGTATGGCGAGGTACCAGACCCCGACTGAAATACTCCATGTTGAACAGGTCTCGCTGGGGCGGAGGGGTGGGGCTACCTGATTTTAAAGCGTACCATGCGGCGTCGATGGGCAATTGCATACTGGATCTCCTCCATAACAGGGACAGAAAATTGTGGGTAGAGATTGAATGTGATCTACACGCAACCATGACGCAGGGAATCTTCTGGTTATCATCTAGAATCAACTTGGAGACCCTGGGAATTTCCCCGATTCTCTTGTCTCTGGCTACTGCATGGAGGAGGGCCAATAGGCGATATAGGCTGACAGGGGAACCGGGCCCTATGACACCACTGGTGGGCAACCCTGCATTCCAATGCTGGCTTCACGAAATCCGTCCCAGCTTGATTTCAATGCCAACGGGAGGGATCCCACGTGTTAAAGATGTCATTACTCAACAGGGTTGCAGACCACTGATGTCCTTGCTAGATGACCGGCCAAGAGAGCCAAGTCATTGGTTTCAATACTTACAAGTACGTAGCTTTGTAGACTCTCTGTCTCCGAGATCTGAGATGCATAAGGACTTGACTCCATTTGACAGACTATGTTTCCTTCGAGAAACACCTCCCCACACAGTCTCGATAATCTACAACATAACAGTGTCTGGAGGGACGGGGGGTACCTGCCCGAGTATGTAGGGCAATGGCAGTCAGAACTGAGAAAGACCTTTTCCAAAGAACAGTGGTATAAGTCATTTAACCTAACACACAAATCCACCATCTCATGTAGAATGCAGGAACTCAACTATAAAATCCTTGCACGGTGGTACAGGACACCCGCCAGGCTCCACAGAATGTTTCCAGAGGTCTCAGACACTTGCTGGAGGTGTCAGACCTCGGTGGGCACAATGCTGCATGTTTGGTGGTCTTGTCCAGGGATCCGGGATTATGAGAAGACGTCTTTGCTCTCTATAATCATTTACATCAAGTGGGAGTGACACCCTCGCCGTAAGTGGCACTCTTCTCAATGTACGGGGGGGAAATCTCTAAGGCGAAGAGAGGTCTGCTCTCATACTTCATGATCTCAATGAGACAGATCATACCGAAACATTGGAGGTCCACCTATACATTGAGAAGAGCAGACTGGGTGGGGGCTATGGATGCCCTGAGACGTTTGGAAGAGATAAGAGCATTTGATGAAGGGAGAGACTCACTATGCTTTTCCACCTGGTATCCGTGGCTTCAATTCAGAGAAACACAACAATTCCAATCCTGGTTACACACGGGCACGCTGCCACATTGATGTTTGGCGGGGCGAAGTGGCCCTCCTGATGGGAGGATGGCATGGTGCCACGTTACAGAACCCTACAGAATCTCCCCTTCTCTCTTTCTCGTGTTTTCCTTCTTTCTCTTCTCTTTCTCCCTCTTCTTCTCCTTTCATCCCTTGCTTTTCTTTCTTTCCGCTCTTTTCCTTCTCTTGCTTATCTAATTAGTGTACATAGGTTTACTTGTTGAAATATATGGCAAGATTATACAGAATGATATTGGCATCTACATATTAAATAGAACAAAAGATAAACGATTGATATATACTTGGGATAAGATGTCATTAAGGATGTTATGAAGAATTTTTCTTGTAAGACCTACGATAAAGTTCACTGTAGTATATGCTGTATAAGATTTAAATGCCCAGACCAAACTGAAACTTTTCCATATTCTGTAAAACCGGGCACTACAAAATTATCTATATTCATGCTTTGTTATATAATTTTTCTTGAAAACAAAGAAATATTAAACGAAAAATCCGTTTATAATTTCCTTTATACTTACCAAATGTTTGCTACTTTGTGTTGTTATCACATAAAACCCCAATAAAATCAACTTGTTTGTGGCTGTAATGTAAAAAAAACATGGAAAAGTTCACCGGGTGTGAATAGTTTTTCAAGGAAAGGTATGTTTACCTTCAACCTAAAAAATGATGACATTTTGTCAGAAATATTTTGGTGTAAACTTGCCGCCATTTAGGAAGACAAGACTTTTTGGACTAAAAAGTCACAAACAAAGGTCATAGGAAAAAAATACAAAGCGTTTCTATTGTGCGCAAAATTCATGATCCACTTGCAACATTCTGAAGAATTTGGAAAAAAAACATAAAATGATACGAGAAGACAAAAAAAGCAGCATAGAAAAAAACAAACAAAAAAAACCACAACAATTGATGAGTTGGATGTGAGCTTTGTGATGCGGAGCCCGTTATACCGGCAGACGGGATGTGACCGGAGGCAGAAATATTCAGGGAAGGGAAAGATTTTACACTTTGTAGATAAATCCTCTCTTCCCGGGATGTAACGGCCTCTAATGCCGGGATCACACGGCCGGATAAAGAATCATCACAGCTTCATCCAGAAAACTAGGACAAGTCTTTTCTTATTTGTCATCCATATACAATCCGGTATTTACAGCCGCTATTAATAATTTACAAGACCATTTACAGCTTCCTCCATTACAGAACTGCAATGTATCCGTAACACAATGTCTGCTGTATGGTGGAGCTGGTGGGAATCTGATGGTTTGTGCAGACACAGACCTGAATGGACGAGTCTCCTCCGATTTACGGAAGGCACTAGAGGATGCTGGGATTATTCTCACACGCAGATTCAGTCAGTGAGAAAGAAAAATCCCCATCTGCACCGCCACATCCAATAACAATGGTCTGAGGGCGAGACGTTGTGTTATTTTATGGACAGCACCGAAAATACAGTAGTGTGAACGAGGACTAAAAGGAATCAAAGCTCTTATCTCTCCTAATCCTGCCATCTCCACCGCTCTCATCAGGGTCGGATTGCGGTGTCTGGGGCCCAACAGGGGAATTGACTCTAGGGGCTCACTCTACAGCTAAATATAAACACCCATTAGTGTTATCCCTGTTATAGTGGAGCGCTGACTGTATACATGTGATGCCCTGGCAAAACCAGGAGTCACAGATTAGGCCCCCGCATAACACCATCCCTCACAGGGTTACAACGAAGTCAATTAAACTCCTAGTCACCCCCCCTTAGGGCCAGACAGACACACAAGTGGGCGGGACTAGGTGGTTAGGGCACGCCCACCTAGGGGTCTAGACAGCTCGGGGTGGGAAAAACAGTTAGTTTTAAGCCGGGACACAGAAGGTGTCAGTCAGTGAGGAGTCAAGTGAGCAGTTTAAGTTGACAGGTGCCAGGGTTGGAGCCCTGGTATGTTGGCTAGGTGGCAGACGGTCTCCGTCCACAGGAGACGTGAAGACGGCAGCCGGAGATCCGAGGTGGACCGGAGAAGGGTTGGAGCCCGCCGGTGTAGACACCAGAGAGACCTGACCCCGAAACCGTGCACAGAGGGGGTACTCATACCCTGAAGCCAGGACCGGAACTGATGGCATAAATAATTAACCGATTGAGGGCAGGATTACAGGTACTGTCCCAGTCAAAGTCCCAAAATCAGACAACCACCCACAGAAAGGGAAAGGGCCACCGCCAGGGCCATAGAATCCCACGGGTCAGCATCAGCGGGCACGGCTCCTCAGGTACACAGCCAACCGGGAGCGAACTCCCGTGTTCCAGACCGGGAAGTCCAAATCTACGGAAACAGTGCAGAGGCGAAAGACGGCGACCACCAGCCCGGGTGGGAGACCAGAGTACAACCGGCCGCGGCAGCCGGCCACCGGCACCCTTGGTTTACTAAAATACTCATGTGGTTCAGTGACTGTGAGTAACAAACTGTCCCCTGATACGTTCGGGCGCGCAGCCCCCTGTCATCGCCATACCCTGCACAGATAACTGAATAGGATAACTGAAGTGAGCACTAATATATATATTATGAGTGCAAGCCAAAAATTACATACTATATACGGATAAGGCTGCACATCAAACTTAGATAATAGTATAATGCCTCAAGCATATGGACAAATATTGTAATATACAATGAAAAATGCTACTTGCTAATTTGAACATGTGAATAATGAATTGCATACCTGCCATGAATATTAGGAAAAAGGAGATATTTAGCAATCGCATTGATCAATGTAACTGAGCCCCAAGGCCTCGTCAAGGCATATCTCTATATTGGGGTCCCTAGCTCTGTGACCCTAACTGTGTGTCATCTCATTGCAATTAAAAACTGCTATGGGTGGAGAGGGGTAACTAAGGACTTTCTTATATAGGAGATGGAAAAAACATGGCCGAAAGGGGCGGAGCTGTGTTCACATTCAGAAAACAACTACATATAACTGAATAGGATAACTGAAGTGAGCACTAATATATATATTATGAGTGCAAGCCAAAAATTACATACTATATACGGATAAGGCTGCACATCAAACTTAGATAATAGTATAATGCCTCAAGCATATGGACAAATATTGTAATATACAATGAAAAATGCTACTTGCTAATTTGAACATGTGAATAATGAATTGCTCTGTGACCCTAACTGTGTGTCATCTCATTGCAATTAAAAACTGCTATGGGTGGAGAGGGGTAATATTATTATTATATTATATGTAGTTGTTTTCTGAATGTGAACACAGCTCCGCCCCTTTCGGCCATGTTTTTTCCATCTCCTATATAAGAAAGTCCTTAGTTACCCCTCTCCACCCATAGCAGTTTTTAATTGCAATGAGATGACACACAGTTAGGGTCACAGAGCTAGGGACCCCAATATAGAGATATGCCTTGACGAGGCCTTGGGGCTCAGTTACATTGATCAATGCGATTGCTAAATATCTCCTTTTTCCTAATATTCATGGCAGGTATGCAATTCATTATTCACATGTTCAAATTAGCAAGTAGCATTTTTCATTGTATATTACAATATTTGTCCATATGCTTGAGGCATTATACTATTATCTAAGTTTGATGTGCAGCCTTATCCGTATATACCCTGCACAGAGACACTGGGCCCCGGGACAACCATCCCTACCCACGGAGGGGTTAACATCCAGCTGCCACTACATCTCCCCCAGGTGCCCCACAACAGCAGCAGTGGTGTCCCACTTCACCACACACCATGGGTGGTGTCATGAACCGAGTACGGCCAAGCCTGTACAACTACGTCCCTCTTTTATTTGGCGTGTCCGCGTGACCCCAGAGTCCGGAGGATCCCTCGAGCCACGTAGCGGGTCCGGATCAGAGCAGCCAGGCTGCTACAGGCATGGGGGCGGCACATACACAGGCGGATCCTGCACATCTATATTGTGCACCATAACTGGGATGTACAATTACAGTAGTTTGCAGTAATGGGGTCTTTGGTGAAAATAAGTTATCACTGATCTACAGGTTCGGTTGGTGATAACTTATTGATCGGTGGAACCAGACCAGTGGAAACCGCACCGATCGGAAGATTGGGGAACTTTTTGCAGCGGCAGGTGGGATGTGTGACCGCAGCTCCATTCATCCTCTGTGGGGTGGGATGTGTGACCGCAGCTCCATTCATCCTCTGTGGGGTGGGGTGTGTGACCGCAGCTCCATTCATCCTCTGTGGAGCAGCCAGATAATAACAAGCCCAGCGCTCGCAGCCACTGAGGGAATGAACGGATCAGGGGTCGTGTCGGACACGAGCTCCAGTGTAATGGGGGATAAAAGTTGCACGATCGGAGCAGGTCCCAGCAATCAGACCCCACTGATGAATAAGTTATCACTTATCCTTAGGCCACGTTCAGTGTTTGGTCAGTATCTTACATCAGTATTTGTAGCCAAAACCAGCAGTGGGTAATAAATACAGAAGTGGTGCCCGTATTTCTATTACACTTTTCCTCTGTTTTTACCGCTCCTGGTTTTGGCTTAAAAAACTGGGGTAAAAAACGCACTGAATACTCAGTGTGTGCACGTAGCCTTAGTAAAGGTGATTACTTGTTTTCACTGGAGTACCTCTGCATATGTGCTGCAGTGTAATAGTCACAGGACAGGGAGGGGTTAAATGTTTAAGTATTTAATTTCTATTGGAAATAATCTCCCCCTTATAGAGAGAAAAAGTGACCTCCATACACAACACAACCAATAATTCCACATACAAGGGAGAAATACCGCCACACCGTGACCAGACCGTATATTACCACCAAACAGTGACCAAATACAGCCACATACAAGGGAGAAATACCACCACACTGTGACCAGACCGCAAAGTGACTGACTAATACCACATACAAGGGAGAAATACCGCGACACTATGACCAGATAACATACTACCAACACATAGTGATCAAAAGCTACCAGAGAGTAATACTACTACACCATAATTAGACTACATAGTAACCGAATATTACCACATACAAGGGAGAAATACCGCAACACTTTAACCACACCACATATTGACCAAATAATACCGCACATGAGACAAATATCAGTACAACATGACCACAGAACATATTACTACCACACAAGGACATATAATACTACAATAATGATCAGGAATAAAAACTACAACACTAATAACACTAATATTATCATCAGTGCCATAATGCACAGGAGCTCTGTATATAGTGTATAGGTAATACAGTGCTCACCAGTGACATTATACACAGGAGCTCTGTAAATAGTGTTAAGTATAGTGTGTGTGTGTGTGTGTGTGTGTATGTGTAATACACTGACTTACCACTGACGTCTCTAGCTGACTTTATTCATCTTCACATTTTCTCTTCATCCGGAGCTGACCGCCATCACTTCTTCCTGCCATGACGCGACTCTGCAGAAAATAACAGTCACCTATAGCCGATCACTCCCAGAGCACATTCCTCACTATTTCCCTAATTTCTACACTACATCAGACTCTTGTTCCCCCCATGGAAGACAGTATCCTCAAAATTAACCTATATTTCACCAGTAATAATGTCCCCTTATTTGCCCCTACAGTAATTATGCCCCACGTGCCACCATAAACTAATAATGTATGTTTCTCATTCTGGCCCCTTTTATTTAATGTCTGGGGAAACAAGTGGAATTAGAAGGGGATGTTACCGTATTTTTCGGACCATAAGACGCACTTTTTTTCCCCCAAATGTTGGGGGAAAGTTGGGGGTGCGTCTTATGGTCTGACTATAGGGCTGCGGCTGGGAATGAGGGTGCTGCAGGTCATCGGGGGCACGAGCAGGCAGCAGCAGCGCCTGCCGTGACCACGTGGGCCCGCTCATTACATATGCACGTCCATCCTCCCGCCCATCTCTCAGCGCTGAAGCCGGCACTGACAGGTGGGCAGGAGGACGAGCGGGGACGCGCGCATAGCAAAGAGCCGGCCGCATGATCACCCCTGGCAATTACAGCCTGGAGTGATCATGTGCTGCTGTATTCACTGCCCCCCGCGCGTCATTACCAGCGCGGTGTGCAGTGAATCAGTACACTCACCCGTCCCCGTGTGTGGAGCCGCCCCCCTGCTGCACGCGATGTCTTCCTGTCTGTGCCGGTCAGCTGATCTGTGCCGGTCAGCTGATCTGTGCTGAGCCGGTCAGCTGATCTGTGCTGAGCCGGTCAGCTGATCGGCACAGACAGGAAGACATCGCGTGCTGCAGGGGAACGGCTCCACACACACAGGTCAGCGTGCCAGAGAGGAAGATATGATCGGTGCTGCAGGGAGTGAGGAAAAGGTGAGTATAAACGTTTATTTTTTTCTCTGTGCTATAGGATACAGGCCATATACCAGGATGGTATATGAGCACGATGGGGCCATATAGCAGGATGGGAGTATGTGAACAGGCTGGATGGGGGGGGGGGGGGTGTATGTGAACAGGCTGGATGGGGGGGGTGTGTATGTGAACAGGCTGGATGGGGGGGGGGGGTATGTGAACAGGCTGGATGGGGGGGGTATGTGAACAGGCTGGATGGGGGGGGTATGTGAACAGGCTGGATGGGGGGGGGGGGGGTATGTGAACAGGCTGGATGGGGGTTTAATGCAGGATCATATACAAGGCAGGAGGATCATTACCAGGATGGGGTACCTTAGTAGAGAATTTGGGGACATTACCCCCATAACAGTGTCAGCAGCAGATCCTCGCCCCATAACAGTGTGTCATGACCACATTTTTTGCTTAGTTTTATTTTCCCATTTTCCTCCTCTAAAACCAGGGTGCGTCTTATAGTCCGGTGCGTCTTATAGTCCGAAAAATACGGTAATTGCTTCCTGCACAAGATATCCCCACACACTGCTCCTCTCCAAAATAGCCCCACAAAGAGCCCCTTTCCAAAATGTCCCCCAAAAATGTGCTCTTTCTATAATATCTCCTCCATACTAAATTGCTGTATAAATCCCCCCCCCCTCTTCATTATACTATGCTGCCTTCCACAATCCTTGATGCCTCATAATGTCCCCCACTGCCCTATAATGTTCCAAACTGCCTTATAATGTCCCACACTGCCCTATAATGTCCCCACTGCCCTATAATGTCCCCCATTGCCCTATAATGTCCCCCATTGCCCTATAATGTCCCAATTTGCTTCATAATGTCCTCCATTACCCTATAATGTCCCCCACTGCCCTATAATGTTCCAAACTGCCCTATAATGTTCCAAACTGCCTTATAATGTCCCCCACTGCCCTATAATGTCCCCCACTGCCCTATAATGTCCCCCACTGCCCTATAATGTCCCCCACTGCCCTATAATGTCCCCCACTGCCCTATTATGTCCCCCACTGCCCTATTATGTCCCCCATTGCCCTATAATGTCCCAATTTCTTTCATAACATCCCCCACTGACCTATAATGCGCCAGTTTGCTTCATAATGTCCTCCATTACCCTATAATGTCCCTCACTGCCCTATAATGTTCCACACTGCCTTATACTGTATCCCACTGCCCTATAATGTCCCCCACTGCCCTATAATGTCCCCCACTGCCCTATAATATCCCCCACTGCCCTATAATATCCCCCACTGCCCTATAATATCCCCCACTGACCCATAATATGATCCATAAAGTCCCCAACCGCTTCTTTATGCCCCTTGTAATATAACACCGTCCCTCCCCCACCCGCAGCCCCTCATGTAAAATTATTGTACATCTTCGGCTCCTCTGGAGCGCTTACCTGTGCCTGCACGTCCTCCTCTTCATCCCTGCAGCTGCGGCCCTGGTGATGATGATGTCGGTGCAGGACTGAGGCGCGCTCCTCTGCCTCAGTCCTGTCGCATCCTCCTCCTCTGGTGATGATGACGTCCCGTTGCGGTGCGGGCTGTGCAGCGCTGCTCTGACTCCTGTCACTTGCCGCACTGTACAAATGTACGCGCGCCTGAAAGACGCACATACATTTGAATACCGGCGCAGTCTCCAGGCCTGCACACCTCATCGGTGCAGACCTGGGGACTCCCGCAGTACACCACTAGGACCTTTGGCGAGTCACATGACACATGTGATGTCACTAAAAGTCATGCAACTGCAGAAACGTTAGTGATCGTACAGAATGTGTACGATCACTGAAGTTAATGATTGAAATGCTGGGGGCCCCTTAGAGCGTGGGGGCCCTGGATGAGCTGCTGAGTCTGCCCACCAATAAACGCCGGCTCTGAGACACAGGCGGCCCCGCGGCCCTGTACAGCGATTCCCCGCTACCCTGGTGGGCCAGACCAACCCTGGCTCTCATTACAAAAGTATAAACCATATAATACTGGCGGATAAAACAAGACTGAGCACAAGACCTTCACAGCGTCTACACATCATAGGGAGATTTCATGGCACCTTCTCTCCATCTACCTGATGATCCTGAGGAACATCGGGATCTTCTTGTTTGCAGTCCTGTGGGAGAAGAGGACGGGGACATCTCTCTGGTGTTGTCCTCTTACTGGATAGAACTGGAGGAGACACATACAGGGACTGAATTCATTCCTTACATACAGATAATTATAGGCCGTGTGTATTTAGTCCTGTCTATTACCTGGTGATGTGAGGGGCTGGGGAACCTCCATCATGACGTCCTTGTACAGATCTTTGTGTCCTTCTAAATACTCCCACTCCTCCATGGAGAAATAGACGGTGACGTCCTGACACCTTATAGGAACCTGACACATACAATGATAGCGTCACCCCCGATCCCTTCATAGCGTTACTGTATAATGTCCCAGCATTCCCAGCAGTGTCACCTCTCCAGTCAGCAGCTCAATCATCTTGTAGGTGAGTTCTAGGATCTTCTGGTCATTGATGTCCTCATGTATCGGGGGGTGAGGTGGAGGCCCCGTGATTGGGCTCAGGGGTCTTCCCCATCCCTCAGACACAGGGGCCTGACAGCGCTCACTAGAGGTCTTCTTCACTACTGTGTAATCCTGGTTATGGAGAGACACAGTAATAAATATCACTCCAGACATTTCCAGAGTCCTCACCTCTCCAGTTCTGTCCATCTGTTATTCCCATAGATAAGAATGATGTAATGTGACGTCATCAGAATCTCTCACCTCTCCAGTAAGCCGGAAGAGGATCTCTAGGGTGAGGTGTAATATCCTCTCCGCCATCTTGTCCCTGTCCATATCCATCCTTCACGGGGCAATCAGGAGAATTCTCTTCTATAGAAGATCTCCACTGAGAGGATCCGATATTTTAAGGACCTGAATGAGGAGAAGATGACGATGTAACATCATAGAGAATCCGCTGTAATAATACAATTACTGGAGAGAATAAGGGGAAACATATAATGAGAACAATCTGGGGGAACATTATACTGTAGGGGGCAGAAAGGGGCCGAGGACTGAGGGCAGAAAGGGGCCGAGGACTGAGGGCAGAAAGGGGCCGAGGGCAGAAAGGGGTCGAGGACTGAAGGCAGAAAGGGGCCGAGGACTGAAGGCAGAAAGGGGCCGAGGACTGAAGGCAGAAAGGGGCCGAGGACCGAAAGCAGAAAGGGGCCGAGGACTGAGGGCAGAAAGGGGCCGAGGACTGAAGGCAGAAAGGGGCCGAGGACTGAGGGCAGAAAGGGGCCGAGGACTGAAGGCAGAAAGGGGCCGAGGACCAAGGGCGTAAAGGGGCCGAGGACCAAGGGCAGACGGGTTTCCTCACTTCCGGCCTCTCATAGTTGGGGCGTCTGTATCTATCAGAGGAAAAAGAATAAAAAACCTCACGATTCATAGAAATCAGAGAGAGAAAAACTCCAAGAAAGTCTCAGAGCTGAAGGGGTTAATGCCGCCTGCCCCAGTAATGGGGAATCTCCACACACCTCCACCTGCAGAGCCGCACACTAGATATATAATACCCTGCACCTACCTCCACCTGCAGAGCCGCACACTAGATATATAATACCCTGCACCTACCTCCACCTGCAGAGCCGCACACTAGATATATAATACCCTGCACCTACCTCCACCTGCAGAGCCGCACACTAGATATATAATACCCTGCACCTACCTCCACCTGCAGAGCCGCACACTAGATATATAATACCCTGCACCTACCTCCACCTGCAGAGCCGCACACTAGATATATAATACCCTGCACCTACCTCCACCTGCAGAGCCGCACACTAGATATATAATACCCTGCACCTACCTCCACCTGCAGAGCCGCACACTAGATATATAATACCCTGCACCTACCTCCACCTGCAGAGCCGCACACTAGATATATAATACCCTGCACCTACCTCCACCTGCAGAGCCGCACACTAGATATATAATACCCTGCACCTACCTCCACCTGCAGAGCCGCACACTAGATATATAATACCTTGCACCTACCTCCACCTGCAGAGCCGCACACTAGATATATAATACCCTGCACCTACCTCCACCTGCAGAGCCGCACACTAGATATATAATACCCTGCACCTACCTCCACCTGCAGAGCCGCACACTAGATATATAATACCCTGCACCTACCTCCACCTGCAGAGCCGCACACTAGATATATAATACCCTGCACCTACCTCCACCTGCAGAGCCGCACACTAGATATATGGCTGCTCTGTGCTTACAGGACCTGTGATGATGTCACATGGAGGGGAGGAGTCAGGGGTCACATGATCAGCTCCTCAGTGTAGTCCTATATTGGCGTGCACACACTGGACAGGCGCGGTGTCAGTGGACGGTTATAGAAAACCACTGTTGCGTATGTATGTGACCCCTGTTGCGTATGTTTGTGACCCCTTCAAATTCATTTCAATCTTTGCTAAATTGAATTCTTTATTGATGAGTTCAGGTGAGGAGAAGATTTATTGAGTGACTTTAGAAGAAAAACATTTGGACCTGATCAGTCTTGATCACATAGTTACATAGTTACTAAGGTTGAAAAAAGACCTAGGTCCATCTAGTTCAACCTTCCTCCACCAGTTGTACATTTAGTCACTAAGTCATTTATAACCAACAATGTTGTGTGTACTGAGGAAATCATCCAGCCCTTTTTTAAAAGCTGTTATAGTATCTGCCATTACTACCTCTTGTGGTCGGCATTCCACAGTCTGACCGCTCTAACTGTAAAGAACCCTTTCCTATTTAGCTGTCGGAATCGCTTTTCTTCCACTCGCAGTGAGTGCTCCCTGGTCCTTAGCATTGTCTTCGGAAGAAATAAGTCATGTGCCAGTCCTTTATATTGACCACACATATATTTATACATATAAATGAGATCTCCTCTGAGACGTCTTTTTTCTAAGCTAAACATATCTAACTTTTTCAACCTGTCATCATACGGGCGGCCTCCATTCCTTGTAGTAATCTAGTTGCCTGCCTTTGAACTGACTCTAACTTCTGAATGTCCATTTTAAAATGTGGAGTCCAAAACTGGATCCCGTATTCCAGATGTGGCCTTACAAGTGATTTATAGAGGGGGTAACAATACGTTGGGATCGCGGGATCTAATCTCTCTTCTTAGACACCCCAGAATCTTGTTTGCTTTAGCAGCTGCTGCCTGACATTGAGTGCTGCTGCTCAGCTTATTTGTAATGAGAATACCCAAGTCCTTCTCCTGTTCTGTAGTCCCGAGTTTACTTCCATTTAATGTATACGCAGTTATAGGATTACTCCGTCCTAGGTGCATTACTTTACATTTATCAACATTAAATCTCATTTGCCAAGTATCTGCCCATTCTGACATCTTATCCAGATCTTTTTGTAATATTATACTATCAAGGTCAGTTTTTAATATCCTACATAGTTTGGTGTCATCAGCAAAGACTGACACTTTACTATCAATCCCATCCACAAGGTCATTAATAAAGAGATTAAAAAGAATTGGTCCTAGCACAGATCCCTGCGGCACCCCACTGCTGACTATGGCCCATACTCTAGATTGTGAGCCCCAATGGGGACAGTGTTGCCAATGTATGTAAATGTATGTAAAGTGCTATGGAATTAATAGCGCTATATAAATGAATAAAATTATTATTATTATTAATTATTTAGAGAATGTTCCATTTATGACTAATCTTTGTTTCCTATCTTTTAGCCAATTCCTTACCCAGTTGCATATAGTTTCCCCTAGTCCTTGCTTCTGGAGCTTTAGTATAAGCCTATTATGTGGTACAGTATCAAATGCCTTTGCAAAGTCCAAATAAATCACATCAGCTGCATTACCAATATCCAGGTTTGCACTTACCCCCTCATAGAACCCCAACAGGTTGGTTAGACACGACTTATCTTTCATGAATCCATGCTGTCTGTCAGTTATTATATTATTTTCTGCAACATATTTTTGCATGTCATCCCTTAAAATGCCCTCAAAAACTTTGCATACTACTGATGTCAGGCTTACTGGACGGTAGTTGCCTGGATCTACCCTCTTACCTTTCTTAAATATCGGTACCACATCAGCAATCCTCCAATCCTGAGGCACCAACCCTGTTACAAGCGAGTCTAAAAAGATGAGATACAGCGGTCTGTCAATTACGGAGCTCAATTCCCTCAATATTCGTGGATGAATGCCATCTGGCCCTGGGGATTTGTCAATGTTTAATTTACTCAGACGTAGGCGTACTTCTTCTTGTGTTAAATTAATTATATCGGGTGGTGAACTTTGATTTTTCACTTGTTGAAGGATGCCTGGTACAGTCAGTTCCTTGGTGAACACTGATGAGAAATGCTTATTTAATATCTCAGTCTTTTGTTTGTCCTCTATAACTAACTTGTTATTATATTTTAAGGGGCCAATACTATCCTTTGTTTTCCTTTTGGCATTAATGTATTTATAAAAGATTTTGGGATTTATTTTAATGTCATTGGCGATTTTTGTTTCAGTAGCTAGTTTTACTTGTTTGATTTCTTTTTTGCATTGCCTATTGATATTTTTATACTCCTGCAATGCTATTTCTGTATTCTCAGCCTTCAAGATTTTAAACGCCCTTTGTTTTTGTTTTATTATACTTTGTACAGTCTTATTTATCCATAGTGGTTTCTTTTTATTCCGGGACATTTTATTACCAGAGGGTATATGTTTTTTACAGGACTCTAGCAGTATATCCTTAAACTTTCCCCATTTATGTTCAGTATACCCAGTTACCATGACTTTGTCCCAATCTACACATTTAAGCTCTTCCCTTAATTTGTTGAAATCAGCTTTCCTAAAATTCCAGGTTTTAGCATTTCCCCTTTGAAATGTTCTATTGAATATTACGTTGAAGCTTACCATATTATGATCGCTGGTGCCCAAGTGCTCCCGGACCTGTAGATCTGAAATTGTATCCGGTCTATTTGACAGGACCAAATCTAGCAAATTATCTCCCCTCGTCGGTTCATCTACCATCTGAGAGAGGAAATGGTCTTGAATGGTAGATAAGAATTTACAGCTTTTAGCAGAACCAGAAGATTCTATGTCCCACTGTATGTCTGGATAGTTGAAATCCCCCATAATAAGAACCCGATTATTATTATTAGCTGCTTTTTCAATTTGTTCCAGCATTTCACCCTCTATTTGTTCAAGTATGTTAGGAGGCTTATAGCAAACTCCAATTAGCATTTTTCCATTATTCTCCTCCCCATGTACATTTACCCATACTGACTCTACATTGTTGCAGTTCCCCCCAATGTCATCATTCAACACAGGTTTTAGGTTAGATTTGATAAATATACACACCCCACCACCTTTTTTGTCTTTCCTGTCCCTCCTAAATGTACTATAACCCTGTATGTTTGTCACCCAGTCATGGCTTTCATCCAGCCAGGTTTCCGTAATGCCCACCACATCATAATCCATGGTTGACATAAGAGTCTCCAATTCATTCATTTTGTTTGCAAGACTTCTTGCATTTGCCAGTAGACATTTAATCCTATTAACACCTTTATTACTCCTAGCCTCCCTACTTTCCTTGCATGTCCCATCCCCCCTAATCCTTCATTGACCCCTACCATCTCACTGTCTCTATCTGCTCTATCTATCCCCTTTTTTGCTCCACTACCCTGCCTCCCCCCAAATCCTAGTTTAAAAGCTCCTCCATCCGTCTGACCATTTTCTTCCCCAGCACAGCTGCACCTTCCCCATTGAGGTGCAGCCCGTCCCTACCGTAGAGCCTGTAGCCGACTGAGAAGTTGGCCCAGTTCTCCATGAACCCGAACCCTTCCTTCCTGCACCAATTTCTAAGCCACGTGTTTATCTCCCTAAGCTCCCGCTGTCTTTCTAGTGACGCTCGTGGCATTTCTGAAAACACCACCTTGGAGGTCCTGGACTTCAGCTTCTCTCTTAGTTCCCTGTTATCATTTTTAAGGACCTTCCACCTGCCTCTAACTTTGTCATTAGTACCAATGTGCACCATGACCGCTGGGTTTTCCCCAGCCCCACCCAGCAATCTGTCTATCCGATCCACAATATGCCGAACCCGAGCACCCGGCAGACAACACACTGTTCGGCATTCACGGTCTCGGCGACAGATGACCCTGTCTGTCCGCCTAATTATAGAGTCCCCTACCACTAACATCTGTCTGGGCTTTGCTGCACTCCTATTTCCCTCCTTCCTACAGCAGTTGTTTTCCTGGTTGCTAGGAGCAACGTCCTGCTGTAGTGACCCTAGTTCTGGCCCTTCATTCCTGATATCAGCCAAACAGGCATATTTACTAGGTTGTGCCAGGTCAGGACTAGGCTCCCTGACACTTTTTCCCCTACCTCTTCTTCTAACTGTTACCCAACTACCTACCTCTGGGTCCTGATTCTCTCCACCTCCACCATATCACTGGCTCCAGCCAGAGAAAGCTCAGTGAGCTCTAAACTCCTCTCCAGGTTTGCAATGCCCCTGAGTGTTGCAAGCTGCTTATTTAGATCAGTTACCTTGGCTTCCAAACACGCAACATGCTTGCATCGAGTGCAGACATATTCACCCTCAAACGGCTGCTCAAGGCATGCATACATCTGACAAGATACACACTTGGTAGCATTGTCCATGGAGCACCTATCAAATGGGGATAAACAGTAAAGTAGACAAACAAAGAGAAAAAAAAAACTAAAAAAAACACAATGGGAAACGTATAAGGATAAATTCAAACTATGTTCTTGTGTCAAACTATGTAATTGTGTTGAAACTATGCCACACTTATCTTTAAACCCTGCACACTTTGCTGCAGAACCTCGCTTGATCTGGCTGGTTTATATAGTTCTACAGGACTTGCAGAAGCTGCCAGAAGCTTCTAGAAACAGGTGTGACTAATGCTACTGATTAAATCCCAAGACAAACTTTTTTTTTTTTTTTTTGCTTTTTTAACAGTATCACAGACAAACAATTCCCTAATAAAATTAAACAATTACAGTTATCACCACTATGTAATTGTGTTGAAACTATGCCACACTTATCTTTAAACCCTGCACACTTTGCTTTGTTTTGACGCAATTTTTATGCCGCGGTTTTTGCCGCGGTTATTTTTCCGCGATTTTTGCCGCAGTTTTTTGCCAGGTGCACATTTGGTGCTGAAATCGCCTGCAGCAGCTTTCAGCACCAAATTTCCACCTGTGGCAGATTTTTTAAATTTTTTTTTACTTTTGGGGGCCAAGGGATGCAAATTTGATGCTGGGATTTTTACACCATATTCTGCTGTCTGAAGATGAGAGTGCATATACCTAGAAACACATGCACGCTCCTGTCAGAAGTGTGCAGCAGTGCCGGTGATGCGCTGTCAGACTCGTGCGGGTCTGACATCACCCGGCACAGCCTGCTGCTGTCTGAACATGAGCGTGCATGTACCTAGAAACACATGCACGCTCCTGTCAGAAGTTTCCAGCTGTTCTGCGATGTCAGACTCGCGGGGGTTGCTCACAAGTGTGACTGCGACGTAGAAAAAAACCGCTTGCTTTTTTTTTAAATATATATATATAATTAAAAAAAAAAAAGACGACGTGCGGTCCCCCCTAATCTTCACATCCAGCCATGATAACGCCGGCCGGGGGCTGCTATATCCTCAGCCCGCAGCCGTCCGGTATGTCGCATCTGTTAAATGCGACATACCGGTGCGATACCGGCTCTTCCCGCTGGCGTGATGCGGTGCCAGTCGGGGTAATAGCAGGGGTTAGCAGGGGCACATAGCTGCTGCTAAACCCTAGGTTTGTGATGGTACAGGCGTCTGTCAGATACCTGCATCACACAAACCTGTAAGTGACAGTAAATAAACACAGACACAGAAAAATCCTTTATTTGAAATAAAATACAAAACACTCCTCCTTCACCACTTTATTAACCCTCAAATACCCTGCAGTTCCGACGTAATCCACAGGAGAAGTCCCACGCCGCTTCAGCTCTGCTACATGTTAGAGCGAGCAGCCATAGAGCACGACCGTCCGCTCTGAGTGCAGCGTAGTACTGACCGCGATAAGCGATGACTGTACGGCAGACACTGTCACAGGCTGGGGGGCGGGTCAGCCAGGAACCAATCACAGCTGAGAGGACGGCCGGTGGGCGGGGAAAACACGGAAAGCTGTGTGACAGCACAGGAGGTGAAAGCGCGACCCGGAAGCAAGTGTGCCGCCATGACAGAGTCTGGTAAGTATGAAACGCTATTTATTTATTGGGTTTTTTTTTTCATTTTTTATTAAATGCCGGTTCCGGATCCTGCAGCCGGAATCCCTGGCCCGGATTTGGCTCGGGAATAGTGCTGAAACCGCGTGGATCCGGACATTTACAGCCCGGGCCCGCTCAGCCCTAGTGCTTGACTATCCCACTGCCTCTAGTGGGGGCTTTTGTCAGGTGGTGGGACCTTCATGTTGTCACTTCATTAACCCTGAAGGACTCATGCAGGTTACATATGATATAGTCCAAGCAGAAAAACTGAAGCGGGAATACACAAAGGCTAATGCATTAGATGATCTGCCTCTTCCTTCATGGCTCCCATGGTTAAATCCATTAAATTTGTTCAAAGGCGTGGGTGGATGGATAACTGGGATAATACACTATGTGATCAAAGGAGCTTTTGTAATATTGGTAATTGCAGCACTGATAAAATTATTTGTGATACTTGTGAAGAAAATTCTGGGAACTAATTGTAAATGTTTTTCAGGAAAATAACATCAAAAAAGAGAAAGATACTGAATCCCTCCAAACCCAAGTATTGATGACAATGACTACCACAAGAAGATGCAGATGCATATTATGTGATAGAGAAACCTTGGTGGACCTGGCAGAGTGCGCCTATTGTGGAAATCCTATCAATCATATGGAGTTGACACAACCACAAGAAAGTCAACAAAATGAGAACTTTAATATTGTGTAAAACACTCATAAGTGTGTGACATATATCATATAAACACATTTACACAGATCGAATAAACTATAGTCTCAATATATTATTATATTATTATATATCTTATATAGTCTCAAATATATTTACATCTCCCCTCTTTCTTATATATTAATAGGAGGGGAAAAAAAAAAAAAGGGTAGGCATAGGGAAAAAGGGTAGGTCGACTTACAGGGTATGTCTGAATGGTAGTACGCCATAATATGCGTAGGGAAAGCCTTGTGTATTGTGAAGTAGGGCAACTCTACAGACCTACTGATAGGTAGGGATATGTAGCATAGAATAAAAAAATACTAAAAAGAGGGGAGTTGTTAAAGTAGACACCATTTTGTTTTATTCAGCCATTTTGTCTATAGTCTGCTACACATACTCTAGCCAGTTAAAAGATTATTATGTTTTATTCTCTCTTATTCTCATGTAATGACCATGTTGTGCAAGATATAAGGGGGCTTTACACGCTACGATATCATTAATGTTTTATCGTCGGGGTCACGTTGTTAGTGACGCACATCCGGCGTCATTAACGATATCGCAGCGTGTTACACTTATCAGCGACCTTAAAAATGGTGAAAATAGTTTACCATGGAGAGATCGTCCCAAAACCAAAAATCGGTAAGGGTTGTTTATCCATGTTGTTCGTCGCTCATGCAGCAGCACACATTGCTATGTGTGACACCGCAGGAGCGAGGAACATCTCCTTACCTGCCGCCGGCCGCAATGCGGAAGGAAGAAGGTGGGCGGGATGTTATGTCCCGCTCATCTCCGGCCCTCCACTTTGATTGGGCGGCCGCTTAGTGACGTCGCGGTGATGCCGAACTTCCCTCCCCCTTGAGGGAGGGATTGTTCGGCAGTCACAGTGCCGTCGCCGACCAGGTAAGTACGAGTGACGCAGCCGTAGCGATAATGATCGCTGCGGCAGCGATCACACGATAATCGAATGTGCGACGGGGGCAGGTGCTTACACGCTCGATATCGCTAGCAATTGCTAGCGATATCGTAGTGTGTAAAGCCCGCTTTACTCTTTGCTCGAAATATGTGTACTTGGCAGGATTTTCTCCACCATATCTTTTTATTTCTTAATTTACTGGAATAATATAATTACTAAGGTCAAATTTAGCCAAAAGAATGTCGATTCCCAGAAAATTATAAAATGCTTGTCAAACATATGTCAAAATTGATGGATTACTCTGGGAACATGTAATTGGCCCAAAACTTCCCCCTATTGTGTAATTCCCCTTTTATGTAATCTCTTATCTATTTTTACACACTTTAAAAAAACCTATATAACCCACCTAATACAATGAACAGTGTGACTTTGCAAATTAAAGACTTGTCTGTCTTGGTTTGTCAAGCGTCTCCACACGCGACATGGCTGCCGATCCAATCATCCTGTACTAACTGAGAGAGAAAAGTCTCCCGTCTCTAACAAATGTTTTGTGAACCATTGTCTCAAACATTGGTTAGTAGTGGAGATGACACACTAGGATTAGCAGAATGTGATCTAATTCTACTGAATTGCTGAAATCTAGTCTTCTTATATGTACTGTTGGTGAAAACCCTTGTGTGGTTAGAACCACGCACGGTGGAGTCTATTCACTCACCAATAGTAGGGTTTTTCGGAGTAGGTTGAGTTATCCTGTTTGGATAGTACATGATAATCCTCCCTGTCTCTGTAATTTTTTAGACTTTTTAATAATAGTCTCTGTGAGATCCTCTGCAAAACAGCCGCCTCTTACACTGGGCTCCACCACAGAAGCTAGTAGTCAAGCTAGTTCTTCCCTAAACCACACAGTACAAACCAAAGCCGAAAACCACGAGACAGAACAATACTCACGTCTTTAAAACTGGATATCACAATTGTCCCTGCTATCTCAACTGTGTGAGCTTTGATGCACAAGAAGTTCTGATTTCCAATTAAAACATTTCCCATTCTGAACATAAAATGGCTTCTCCCCTGTATGAATTTTCTGATGTCTAACAAGGTATGATTTCTGAATAAAACATTTCCCATACTTTGAACATGGCATTGGCTTCTCCCGGTGTGAGCTCTTTGATGCCCAACAAGTTTTTGTTTCATTCATTACTAATTGTTATTTCTGATGAGATGTACTATTGTACTGTAAAAATATTTGTACGTTTGTATTACTACAACTTATGTACTATGATTGTTGATTTTTTTTATTTATCACTTTATATATAAATAAGTCCAGTCTGACGAAGGGCTGTTGGCCAAAACGTCAACTTTTTGTGGACAGTTCCATGCACAGCACTTTGAAATAATTTTTTTCAACAATAAAAATGAACACAGCATAATCTAAGTCTCTTTACTTCATTTGGGGTAGTCAGTGTGCTGGAATTCTCTCATTTGCCTTACTTTTTTCGTACTAGCACCTGCTAATTGGTGACACTGAGCCTTACTTGTACTCTGTTTTCCAATTAAAACATTTCCCACATTCTGAACATGAAAATGGATTCTCCCTGCATGAATTTTCTGATGTCTAACAAGGGATGATTTCTGAATAAAACATTTTCCACATTCTGAACATGAAAATGGCTTCTCCCCTGTGTGAAATCTTTGATGGCAAACAAGCTCTGATTTCCGAATAAAACATGTCCCACACTCTGAACATGAAAATGGCTTCTCCCCTTTGTGAATTTTCTGATGCGAAACAAGGTTTGATTTCTGAATAAAACATTTTCCACATTCTGAACATGAAAATGGCTTCTCCCCTGTGTGAAATCTTTGATGGCAAACAAGCTCTGATTTCCGAATAAAACATGTCCCACACTCTGAACATGAAAATGGCTTCTCCCCTTTGTGAATTTTCTGATGCGAAACAAGGTTTGATTTCTGAATAAAACATTTCCCACATTCTGTACATGAAAATGGCTTCTCCCCAGTGTGAACTTTCTGATGCCCAACAAGTTTTGATTTCTGAATAAAACATTTTCCACACTCTGAACATGAAAATGGCTTCTCCCCAGTGTGAATTTTTTGATGTGTAACAAGATATGATTTATGACTAAAACATTTTCCACACTCTGAACATGAAAATGGCTTTTCCCCTTTGTGAATTTTCTGATGCATAACAAGTTTTGATTTCCGAATAAAACATTTCCCACACTCTGAACATGAAAATGGCTTCTCCCCTGTGTGAGATCTTTGATGCCAAACAAGTTCGAATCTCTGAATAAAACATTTTCCACACTCTAAACATAAATATGGCTTCTCCCCTGTGTGAATTTTCTGATGCCTAACAAGGCTTGATTTCTCACTAAAACATTTTCCACACTCTGAACATGAAAATGGCTTCTTCCCAGTGAGAGTTTTTTGATGATTGGAATTTTGGTCTTGTTTGAAAAGATCAGATGATAGAGCTTTCCGATGAAGGACTGGAGGTATATTTGGGACAACATCATGCTCTTCATATGTATCATGTGTTATACAGTCATCATCTGTTATAAATTCTGAAGATATTAGAGATCCATCTGAACTCCCAATACAGTCATCTGCTAAAAATAAACACAATGTTATTATTTTTTAATGATATCTTGAAAGTTAATTTATTTTTTTAAACCATAACATCAAATTAAATTAGGAAAAAATATATTCTTAATCTGTTGGCCAATTTTGACATCTGTTACATCTTCGTTAATTCGGATCTCCCATTCCTAGCACAAGTTCTCTGGAATGTGCTACAGTAAATAATCTGTACTGTTGTCACAATATGACTGCAGGATAATGAGGGACAAAGTGCTCCTATACTGTCCCTCACGCTGACCCTAAGCTATTCCTAACCTCTGGATTACCCCTGAAGATGGAGATGCTGGAGTCTCGTGCCTTACTATTCTGCTGATGAGATCTAATCTGTAATCCTCCAGGGAAGGAAGGGGTAGGCATATGATGGAAACACAGAATAAGACAGACGGGAAACACAGATTAAGACAGATGAAACACATTGCAAACTCACAGAAATAAACAGTGAAAGACTAAGGAGAAAAGCAAGAGCAGGAAGGCAGCAACAAAAAACAACAAGGGTTAATACCACAACAGGTCACAGTAATAGTGCCCAACAACCTCCCGTAAGTCTGGATCACAACACCTGACCAGACCAGTATAGGTAAGCTATAGCTGGCATTAATGAAATAATCCAGCCAGTATATACAGGAGGGGAGCAAATTATACTTTCTCCTCTACAGCATTGGATCAAAGACATTAACAAGCAGCCCCGCAGAGAATAAGGGGTACTTTACATGCTGTGACATCGCTGCCGATATATCGTCGGGGTCTCGTCGTTAGTGACACACATCCGGCACCGGTAGCGACATCGCAGCGTGTAACACAAATGAGCGACGATCAACGATCGCAAAAACGTGCAAAATAGTTGCTCGTTAACAAGTCGTTCACTTCCATAATATCGGTGCTGCTGCAGGTCCGATGTTTGTCGTTCCTGCGGCAGCACACATCGCGATGTGTGACGCCGCTGGAACGACAAACATCTCCTTACGTCCGTCCACAGGAAAAGGAGGAAGGAAGGAGGTGGGTGGCATGTTCCAGCCGCTCATCTCCTCCCCTCCTTTTCTATTGGGCGGCGGTTCAGTGACGCTGCTGTGACGTTGCTGTGACGCTGAACAAACCGCCTCCTTTGAAAGGAGGCGGTTCGCCGGTCACAGCAACATCGCAGAGCAGGTATGTGCGTGTGACGCTGCCGTAGCGATAATGTTCGCTACGGCAGCGATCACCACATATCGGCTGTGCGACAGGGGCGGGTGCAATCTCGCTCGACATCGCTAGCAAATGCTAGCGATGTTGCAGCGTGTAAAGTACCCCTTAAGCCAGCTTTACACCTTACAATTAGGTGTGCGATCTCGTATGCGATGTGACACGCCCAGGTTGCATATGCGATTTAATGAGATCGCACGTAGGTCGGTCATTTGCTGTCACACGTGCGTTAATAGTCTATGTTAAATTGGTCAATTTTGTGTGCGATCCTTTAGATCATGTGTTCTGTGACGTATGCATTGGGCACCGTTTTTTTTTTTATTTATTGACTTGCCAAGCGTGTGTAATGTGTAGGGATGCGTTTTTACTATGTCATCTGCCATTCAGCTCTGCTACATGGCCGCTAACAGCAGCCACAGACAGCCATGTAGCAGAGCTGAATGGCAGATGACAGCAGACACAGAAAGAGCCGCACGATCAGAATGAACTCGGGTTAACTTCACCCGACTTCATTGTCATGCTGCGGCTCTGTCTGTGTCGCGTCCTGATTAGCGGTCACCTGTGAAGGACTCACCGGTGACCGCTAAACTCCTAAGTAACTGAATTGAGCAGCCCTCTCTCATATACTCACCGATGCCCGATCCCCGGCGCTGCACAACATTCACACTGCTCCGGTGGCTTTTACTATTTTGAAAAAGCCGGCCGCTCATTAAACAATCTCGTATTCCATGCTTACCCCGCCCACCGGCGCCTATGATTGGTTGCAGTGAGACACGCCCCCACGCTGAGTGACAGGTGTCTCACTGCACCCAATCACAGCAGCCGGTGGGCGTGTCTATACTGTGCAGTGAAATAAATAAATAATTAAAAAAAACGGCGTGCGGTCCCCCCCCCATTTTAAAACCAGCCAGATAAAGCCATACGGCTGAAGGCTGGTATTCTCAGGATGGGGAGGTCCACGTTATGGGGAGCCCCCCAGCCTAACAATATCAGCCAGCAGCCGCCCAGAATTGCCGCATACATTAGATGCGACAGTTCTGGGACTGTACCCGGCTCTTCCCGATTTAATCTCTCCTCTGACTTCCTGTGTTCAGTTCCTACAAGTCCCAGAATTCTTTGTGGCTCTAGGGCGGTGTCTAGCTTATCTAACACACCCATTGTGTCTAATACACCCACTCTGCTCCCACCCAAACCCTCCTCCCTGCCTCTTCCCAGTTGATGGCCAAAGAGAAATCACAGATACAGCAGCTCTGCACAGCCAGGGGAAGAAAGTGTGTGTGCGCGTATATACAGTGTATGTGTATATACAGTGTGTGCGCGTATATACAGTGTGTGTGTATATACAGTGTATGTGTGTATATACAGTGTGTCTGTGTATATATACAGTGAGTGTGTATGTGTGTGTGTATGTCATACTCACCTGTCTGCAGGGTCCCGAAGCCATGCCTGCTTCCAGCCCCTGTCTCGGTACCGCCGCTCTGGCTGTGTGCAGTCTCCCCGGGGCACGTACGAAGCTTGCAGGACCTGGCGGTGGATCACCTGATGCAGTCACCTGACGCATCAGCTGATCGATTCTCGTGGTGTCGCCGGCTTTTTCGCGCCCGGCCGGCTATCAGCTGATCCTGCCATCAGGGGACTTCATCCCTGATTACCGGCAGCTCCTGCAGGATCAGACTCCCCTGCAGGAGCTGCCGGTAATCAGCACAGACGTGAGTATTTATTTATTTTTTTTTTTTTTTTTTGCACTGATGCATCAGCTGATTGTATAATCGGCTTTTATACAATCAGCTGATGTGTGATGTGATTCACGTAGTTTAACCTGACACATCATCTGATCGCTTTGCCTTCCAGCAAACCGATCAGATGATATTGGATCCGGATTGGACGGCGCGGGACCCTAACCCAGGATTACTGCGGAGGGGGGTTTATTTCAATAAAGATGGAGTCACTAATTGTGTTGTGTTTTATTTCTAATAAAAATATTTTTCTGGGTGTTGTGTTTTTTTTTTTTATCATTACTAGAAATTCATGGTGGCCATGTCTAATATTGGCGTGACACCATGAATTTCGGGCTTAGGGCTAGCTGATAATATACAGCTAGCCCTAACTCCATTATTACCTAGCTAGCCACCCGGCATCAGGGCAGCTGGAAGAGTTGGATACAGCGCCAGAAGATGGCGCTTCTATGAAAGCGCCATTTTCTGGGGTGGCTGTGGACTGCAATTCGCAGTGGGGGTGCCCAGAAAGCTTGGGCACCCTTCACTGTGGATTCCAATCCCCAGCTGCCTAGTTGTACCCGGCTGGACACCAAAATTAGGCGAAGCTTACGTCATTTTTTTTTTAAAATTATTTCATGAAATTCATGAAATAATTAAAAAAAAAGGGCTTCTCTATATTTTTGGTTCACAGCCGGGTACAAATAGGCAGCTGGGGGTTGGGGGCAGCCCGTACCTGCCTGCAGTACCCGGCTAGCATACAAAAATATGGCGAAGCCCATGTCATTTTTTTTTCTTTTTGTGTAAAAAACTGCATACAGTCCTGGATGGAGGATCCTGAGCCTTGTAGTTCTGCAGCTGCTGTCTGCTCTCCTGCATACACTAGTGAATGGAGGATGCTGAGCCTTGTAGTTCTGCAGCTGCTGTCTGCTCTCCTGCATACACTAGTGAATGGAGGATGCTGAGCCTTGTAGTTCTGCAGCTGCTGTCTGCTCTCCTGCATACACTAGTGAATGGAGGATGCTGAGCCTTGTAGTTCTGCAGCTGCTGTCTGCTCTCCTGCATACAATGAACATTTTGAATAAGGAAATGACATCAGACCTTTTTTTTTTTTTTCATCAACAATCTTTAATGGCATTGTGCACTGATTAAAAACGCAGTGAGCAAAAACGCAGCAAAAAACGCACCAAATCGCGGCAAAAACGTGACATGCAGCATCGCAGGTGATAGAGCAGAGCAAGTTGGTGTTACGGGGGGCTGTCTGATAATAACCGAAAGGAGTATCAAACAGTCAGGGTCCACCGTGCAAAGACTTTGCTGCAGACTATGGCAGAGTGCAATACCTCTGTTAACTCACAGAAGGATATAATAAGTAAGTAAAGCAATTCCTCCCTTACTTGGAGGGTGTGTGGAATGATCTCTGTTAATAATCACAGAGACAAATGCAATGTGTGCGAAATGGCACCTACCTAGGTCCGCTCTTCTAGTGGTGCAAAAGAGACGAACAGCAGCGTAAGCCGCACAAAGCTCCTACCTGAGTTCGCTCCACTAGTGTGCGAGGACACGAACCACTAGATATGGCACCTGCCTAGGTCCGCTCTTCTAGTGGTGCAAAAGAGACGAACAGCAGCGTAAGCCGCACAAAGCTCCTACCTCTGTTCGCTCCCCTAGTGTGCGAGGATACGAACAACTGCCAGACGCAGTATAAGGAACGTTACCCTAGCGGCAACGTCCACCTACGAGTAGAATCACAAGGCCTAGCCAGACCATGTGCCTCAGGCACCTGCCTATGTCCGCTCCCCTAAGAGGTAAGGATACGGACAGCAGCCGAAGCTGTAAGGTATAAGAACGCTACCCTGCCGGTAGCGCTCACCTAGCATAGACAGAGGAATGCCTAGAGGAACGCGCACAGAGCGTCTACTCATATGCATGAACCAAGAGGACTGAGCACCATGCGGCGTGTGTCAGGGTCTTATATAGACTCTGTGCCTCATCCAAGATGGAGGACACCAGAGCCAATCCGCTGCCAGAACGACAGGAGTGACGTCATGCTGGCCTATCACCGAGCAAGACGTCACAAGCACATGACCAGCGACCAATCGGCATAGAAGGTGTCAGAGACATGTGACCTCGTGTCAGCGATGATGTCACCCGCACATGTGCAATGGCTCCAAGATTGGACTTAGTCTCCGGCGCTCGCACATGTGCAGTAGCAAGAAATCTGGACTTAGTCTCCAGCGCTCGCACATGTGCAGTAGCAAGAAATCTGGACTTAGTCTCCAGCGCTCGCACATGTGCAGTAGCAAGAAATCTGGACTTAGTCTCCAGCGCTCGCACATGTGCAGTAGCAAGAAATCTGGACATAGTCTCCAGTGCTCGCAGCAACCGTAACAGTTGGTGACATGCTCTGCTCTGACACATAGTGTGCTGCATGTCACTGTATCCACTCTGGGACTTGTTGTGCAGGTGACCGGATGATACATGTCACTAACTTGCTCCACTCTGTGACTTCTGCTGCATTGTTCCAACTGTATACACTCTCACCTGAACAAGTCTCAGAGTGGGGCAGTTAGTGACATGTATCATCCGGTCACCTGCACAACAAGTCCCAGAGTGGTGAAAGATAGTGACATGCAGCACACTATGTGTCAGAGCAGAGCATGTCACTGTCTCCACTCTGGGACTTGTTGTGCAGGTGACCGGATGATACATGTCACTAACTGCCCCACTCTGTGATTTCTGCTGCATAGTACCAACTGTATACACTCTCACCTGCACAACAAGTCCAATAGTGGAGACAGTTAGTGACATGTAACATCCGGTCACCTGCACAACAAGTCCCAGAGTGGAGAAAGATAGTGACATGCAGCACACTATGTGTCAGAGCAGAGCATGTCACTGTCTCCACTCCGCTGACCTCACAGCCCGTACACGCTGCGATGGATGCAGGGGGACACAGAACAAGTAATCGGCCGACACTGGAGTCATCTGATTACTTGGGATGAATGAGAAGTAAAATGCTCTGGTGCTCGATGGGCGAAGCCCATGCCGATTTTTTTTGTAAAAAATTCATTAAAAATAAAAAAACAAAAAAATCACATTGTTTGTGGGCTCACGCTGCATTTTCTATTGCTAAGGGTAACCAAAGCAGCTACTGGCTGCTAGCCCCCGCTGCTTGGTGTTACTTTCACTGGCAATAGAAATGCAGGGAAGCATTTTTTTTTTTATAAAGGTTTTTCCCTGAAAACGTTTTTAAGAAAATGACGTGGGCTTCGCCATATTTTTGTATGCTAGCCAGGTACAGCAGGCAGCTACGGGCTGCCCCCAACCCCCAGCTGCCTAGTTGTACCCGGCTGGGAACCAAAAATATAGAGAAGCCCTTTTTTTTCATGAATTTCATGAAATAATTAAAAAAAAAAAAAATGATGTGGGCTTCGCCAAATTTTTGAGTCCAGCCAGGTACAACTAGGCAGCTGGGGATTGGAATCCACAGTGCAGGGTGCCCAAACTTTCTGGGCCCCCCACTGCGAACTGCAGTCCACAGCTGCCCCAGAAAATGGCGCTTTCATAGAAGCGCCATCTTCAGGCGCTGTATCCAACTCTTCCAGTGGCCCTGGTGGCAGGTGGCACGCTGGGTAATAAGGGGTTAATACCAGCTATGTTTTACCAGCTGGTATAAATCCCGAGATTCTTAATGTCAGGCCAAGTTTAACCACCTGGCCATTAAGAATCTCCAACAAAGGGTTTAAAAAAAAAAAAAAAAAAAAGACATCACACAGAGAAAAATACTTTATTAGAAATAAATACACAGACACAGTAGGGACTCCATGTTTATTACTCCCTCTCACCCCTCCACAATGAGATTTCTGTACTGACCATGCGAGGAAAAGAGAGCGGGGGGGGAAGAGAGCGAGCGGGGGGGGGAAGAGAGCGAGCGGGGGGGGGAAGAGAGCGAGCGGGGGGGGGGGGGAGAAGAGAGCGAGCGGGGGGGGGAGAAGAGAGCGAGCGGGGGAGGAGAAGAGAGCGAGCGGGGGAGGAGAAGAGAGCGAGCGGGGGAGGAGAAGAGAGAGGGGGGAGAAGAGAGAGAGGGGGGAGAAGAGAGAGAGGGGGGAGAAGAGAGAGAGAGGGGGGAGAAGAGAGAGAGGGGGGAGAAGAGAGAGAGGGGGGGAGAAGAGGGAGAGGGGGGAGAAGAGAGAGAGAGGGGGGAGAAGAGAGAGGGGGGAGAAGAGAGAGGGGGGAGAAGAGAGAGGGGGGGAGAAGAGAGAGAGGGGGGGAGAAGAGAGAGAGGGGGGGAGAAGAGAGAGAGGGGGGGAGAAGAGAGAGAGGGGGGGAGAAGAGAGAGAGGGGGGGAGAAGAGAGAGGGGGGGGAGAAGAGAGAGAGGGGAGGGAGAAGAGAGAGAGGGGGGGAGAAGAGAGAGGGGGGGGAGGAAGAGAGAGGGGGGGGAGGAAGAGAGAGGGGGGGGGAGAAGAGAGAGAGGGGGGGAGAAGAGAGAGAGGGGGGGAGAAGAGAGAGAGGGGGGGAGAAGAGAGAGAGGGGGAGAGAAGAGAGAGAGGGGGGGAGAAGAGAGAGAGGGGGGGAGAAGAGAGAGAGGGGGGGGAGAAGAGAGAGAGGGGGGGAGAAGAGAGAGAGGGGGGAGAAGAGAGAGAGGGGGGGAGAAGAGAGAGAGGGGGGGAGAAGAGAGAGAGGGGGGGAGAAGAGAGAGAGGGGAGGGAGAAGAGAGAGAGGGGAGGGAGAAGAGAGAGAGGGGGGGAGAAGAGAGAGAGGGGGGAGGAAGAGAGAGGGGGGAGGAAGAGAGAGGGGGGGGGGAGAAGAGAGAGAGGAGGGGAGAAGAGAGAGGGGGGGGGGGAGAAGAGAGAGAGGAGGGGAGAAGAGAGAGAGGGGGGGAGAAGAGAGAGAGGGGGGGAGAAGAGAGCGCGGGGGGAGGAAAAGAGAGCGCGGGGGGAGGAAAAGAGAGCGCGGGGGGAGGAAAAGAGAGCGCGGGGGGAGGAAAAGAGAGCGCGGGGGGAGGAAAAGAGAGCGCGGGGGGAGGAAAAGAGAGCGCGGGGGGAGGAAAAGAGAGCGCGGGGGGAGGAAAAGAGAGCGCGGGGGGAGGAAAAGAGAGCGCGGGGGGAGGAAAAGAGAGCGCGGGGGGAGGAAAAGAGAGCGCGGGGGGAGGAAAAGAGAGCGCGGGGGGAGGAAAAGAGAGCGCGGGGGGAGGAAAAGAGAGCGCGGGGGGAGGAAAAGAGAGCGCGGGGGGAGGAAAAGAGCGCGCGGGGGGAGGAAAAGAGAGCGCGGGAAGAGGAAAAGAGCGAGCGGGGGGGAGGAGAGAGCGAGCGGGGGGGAGGAGAGAGCGAGCGGGGGGGAGGAGAGAGCGAGCGGGGGGAGAAGAGAGCGAGCGGGGGGGAGAAGAGAGCGAGCGGGGGGAGAAGAGAGCGAGCGGGGGGGAGAAGAGAGCGAGCGGGGGGGAGAAGAGAGCGTGCGGGGGGGGAGAAGAGAGCGAGCGGGGGGGAGAAGAGAGCGAGCGGGGGAGAAGAGAAGAGAGAGAGGGGGGGAGAAGAGAGAGAGGGGAGAAGAGAGAGAGGGGAGAAGAGAGAGAGGGGGTGAAGAGAGAGGGGGGGAGAAGAGAGAGGGGGGGAGAAGAGAGGGGGGGGAGAAGAGAGAGGGGGGGAGAAGAGAGAGAGGGGAGAAGAGAGAGGGGGGGAGAAGAGAGAGAGGGGGAGAAGAGAGAGGGGGGGAGAAGAGAGAGGGGGGGAAGAGAGAGGGGGGGGGAGAAGAGAGAGAGAGAGGGGGGGAGAAGAGAGCGAGCGGGGGAGAAGAGGGGGAGAAGAGAGAGAGGGGAGAAGAGAGAGAGGGGAGAAGAGAGAGGGGGGGTGAAGAGAGAGGGGGGGAGAAGAGAGAGGGGGGGAGAAGAGAGAGGGGGGGAGAAGAGAGAGAGGGGAGAAGAGAGAGGGGGGGAGAAGAGAGAGAGGGGGAGAAGAGAGAGGGGGGGAGAAGAGAGAGGGGGGGAAGAGAGAGGGGGGGGGGGGAGAAGAGAGAGAGGGGGGAGAAGAGAGAGAGGGGGGAGAAGAGAGACAGGGGGGAGAAGAGAGCGAGGGGGGAGAAGAGAGCGAGGGGGGAGAAGAGAGCGAGGGGGGAGAAGAGAGCGAGGGGGGGAGAGAGGGGGGGAGGAAAAGAGAGCGCGGGGGGAGGAAAAGAGCGCAGGGGGAGGAAAAGAGAGCGCAGGGGGAGGAAAAGAGAGCGCAGGGGGAGGAAAAGAGAGCGCAGGGGGAGGAAAAGAGAGCGCAGGGGGAGGAAAAGAGAGCGCAGGGGGAGGAAAAGAGAGCGCAGGGGGAGGAAAAGAGAGCGCAGGGGGAGGAAAAGAGAGCGCAGGGGGAGGAAAAGAGAGCGCAGGGGGAGGAAAAGAGAGCGCAGGGGGAGGAAAAGAGAGCGCAGGGGGAGGAAAAGAGAGCGCAGGGGGAGGAAAAGAGCGCAGGGGGAGGAAAAGAGAGCGCAGGGGGAGGAAAAGAGAGCGCAGGGGGAGGAAAAGAGAGCGCAGGGGGAGGAAAAGAGGGCGAGGAGGGAGGAAAAGAGAGCGAGGGAAAAGAGAGGGGAGAGGAGAGGGATAAGAGGGGGGCAGAGAAGAGGGGGAAGAGGGGAGGGGGAGAAGAGTGGGGGGAGAGAAGAGAGTGGGGAAAGAACGGGGGGGGGGGGGCAGAGGTGCTCTGTCACCAACTGTCTCCACTCTGTGACTTGTGGTGCAGGTGACAGAATGCAGACAGTTGGTCCCATGCAGCAGGACAGGTGGCAGAGCACAGCGGTGACATGCCTGTCAGTGTCTTGCTGCTGGGAGGAGCAGATGATCACACTGCCCGACACCGGCCGCTCTCCTGACATCGCAGCAGAGCGGGCGGGTGGACAGTGTGATCACATATTTACGTGCAGGGAGGGATTCAGCTGAAGAACCATCTGCAGGACGCTGGCTCCACACTGACGTCCTCCGGATCCTCCCCTCGATGCTGAGCTGTGACGTGCGGTAGTCACCGCCCACAGCCCTGTCACTCAGTCTGAGTGGCGCCAGCATCCTGTGACGTACCCGTCCAGTTTGAGAGCCCGGAAATGCCGGGACGTCAGAGGATGCTGGCGGCCACAGCTCCAGGGGGTCATGTGACCGGCACTGAGCGTGCAGGATAGCGCCGCTCAGTGCCAGAACTGGAAACAGAAGCCAAAGGAGAAAACGCCTAGAAAAGGTAAGTAGAACTCCTACAGAAAATAAAAAAAATGGGTGAACCACCCCTTTAAGACCTTTGGTCACATGACGTGATGTCGAAAAGGTTTTTAAGCAGTCCTATAATCGGCATATAAACACTGGGGCCCCTAGGAGAATGGGAGCCCTGTGAAATTGCTCACTTTCCCCTAATGCCAGTCCTGCATGCCAGCCTGTCTTTTGTTCAGTTCATTTACACTCCTGCAATTAAGAGACCTTTGGTTACATCATGTCACATGACTCTAAAATCATCAAAGGTCCTTAAACAATCAACCTCCGAATACAACTGATGGGGTCCCTAAGAGAGGGGGGATCCTGAGAAATTGCACAGTTTGACTCCTCCCAACGTTGGCCCTGACAGTAACTAGGGCTTATTTTTGGAGTAGGGCTTATATTTCAAGCATTCTCCAAAAATCCCATAAAATCATGCAAGGGCTTATTTTCGGTGTAGGTCGTCTTTTCAGGGAAACAGGGTATTAATTATTAATAATAATAATTTTATTCATTTATATAGCGCTATTAATTCCACAGCGCTTTACATACATTGGTATTCATGAACCCTCTGCAGGTTTTTGAGTTTCCTTCATAACAACATAGAGGAGACACTAGAAACAAACAGCAGAAGAAGCAGAAGCAAAGAAAATACAGCTGAAAAAAAACACAGCAGAAAGTCTAAATATGTAAACACAAAATAAGTGCAGAAAGTGCATGAGTAGATATCTCTTACCGGATAGAGCTGGAGGAAACACATCCTGAGGAACATCGGGATCTTCTTGTCTACAGTCCTGTGGGAGAAGAGGACGGGGACATCTCTCTGGTGTTGTCCTCTTACTGGATAGAGCTGGAGGAGACACATACAGGGACTGAATTCATTCCTTACATACAGATAATTATAGGCCGTGTGTATTTAGTCCTGTCTATTACCTGGTGATGTGAGGGGCTGGGGAACCTCCATCATGACGTCCTTGTACAGATCTTTGTGTCCTTCTAAATACTCCCACTCCTCCATGGAGAAATAGACAGTGACGTCCTGACACCTTATAGGAACCTGACACATACAATGATACCGTCACCCCCGATCCCTTCATAGCGTTACTGTATAATGTCCCAGCATTCCCAGCAGTGTCACCTCTCCAGTCAGCAGCTCAATCATCTTGTAGGTGAGTTCTAGGATCTTCTGGTCATTGATGTCCTCATGTATCGGGGGGTGAGGTGGAGGCCCCGTGATTGGGCTCAGGGGTCTTCCCCATCCCTCAGACACAGGGGCCTGACAGCGCTCACTAGAGGTCTTCTTCACTACTGTGTAATCCTGGTTATGGAGAGACACAGTAATAAATCTCACTCCAGACATTTCCAGAGTCCTCACCTCTCCAGTTCTGTCCATCTGTTATTCCCATAGATAAGAATGGTGTAATGTGACGTCATCAGAATCTCTCACCTCTCCAGTAAGCCGGAAGAGGATCTCTAGGGTGAGGTGTAATATCCTCTCCGCCATCTTGTCCCTGTGCATATCCATCCTTCACGGGGCAATCAGGAGAATTCTCTTCTATAGATTAAAACCACTGAGAGGATCCGATATTGTAAGGACCTGAATGGGAAGGAGATGAGCCCATATGTAAAATCAATGGAGATAAGGGACGTGAGATATCATTTGAGTAGGAAAAAAAATTCAACATGAAATGTGCTATGTAAGTAGTAAAACCGACCGATAAAAGTAGCACAAAAAACCCCACAAACCTTCATATGACAATCTGAATGGAAAAATAAAAGAGTAATTGCTCTCGGAATAAAGGCCCCGTCACACACAGGCATAAATCTTTGGCAGATCTGTGGATGCAGTGAAATCATGGACTTATTGTTCCATTTGTACACAGCCACAAACCTGGCACTGATTGTCCACAATTTCACTGCAGCCACAGATCTGCCGCAGACAGGGCCTTAAGAGTAGGAAAATACAAAAGTGCAAAAATAAATAATTTCCCAGTTTTTCGGTTAAGAACGGGGAATGGAATTAGGATTCGATGTATTCTTGTGTCTAACGCAAGAAGAGGGGCCACACATGGTGTACGGATCTGTGCACTCGCTGACGCACAATTTACCACCCATTTCTTGTATGAAGGCAGCAAAATAGTGAAAATTATCCCAATTATAAAATGTGCCCACATTATATTTCACTCCTAAACTAGAAAAATTATGTAAATAAAGTTTAGATATTCTAAACTGGTTTCGGAGCTCGTAGACTTTAACCCCTTAATGACCGCGGGCAGTAAAATTAAGTCCCCAGCTGTAAGTGTTAATTCCCTCTTGCTGCTGCCGGCAGCTTGCGGAGATAGGCGCACACCTCAGCTGATTTGTACAGCTGAGATGTGTGCCTAGGAGGTACCATGCCTGTTAACCCCTTAAATGGCGCTGTCAAAATGACAGTATAATCGCAATCTCCATAAAACTTTACTCATAGGCCTCCACCGGAAGTCACGTGACCTGATAATGTGGATCTGATGGTTGTCAGGGTAGTACAGGTCATATGATGACTCCTGTAGCTCACATGACTTAGGTCCTGTAACAAGCAGCCAAGTACTGCAGGTTACAGGAGATCAGTATTTTTCCTGATCTGACCGCTGCTGTTCTGATCGGGAGACATGAATAAGTGATCAGACTGCTGATCCTTATAGCCCCCTAGGGGAACTAGTAAAATAAAAATAAGCAAATAAAAAGTTTTCAAAAATTAAAAAAAAAAACCCTAAAAGTTCAAATCACGCTCCTTTCACCCCACTGACAATGAAAGGGTTAAAAAAAATTAAAAATATACACACATTTGGTATCGCCGCGTTTAGAAAGGCCTGATCTATCAAAATATCAAACTAATTCATCTGATTGCTAAACAACATAGCGGCAACAATGGCAAACGCCAAAATTACGTTTTTTGGTCGCCGTAAATTTTGAGCAAAATGCGATAACAGGTGATCAAACTGTAGTATCTGTGCAAAGAGGTACCATTAAAAACATAAGCTCGAGACACAAAAAATAAGCTGTCACTGAGCCATAGATCATGGGAACACTATGGGTTGCGGAAAATGGCACAAAATGTCCACCACTTTTTTTGACAAACTTTTGATTTTTTTAGCCCCTTAGATAAAAGTAAACCTATTCATCTTTGATGTCTACGAACTTGTACCAACCTCAGGCATCACACCGACACATCCGATTTTCTATATAGTAAACACAGAGAATAAAATATCTGAAAAACAATCATGCAATCACACTTTTTTTTGCATTTTTTCTGCATTTGGATTTTTTTTGCTGTTTTCCAGTACACTATATGGTAAAATTCATGGTTTCATTGAAAATTACAACTTGTTCCACAAAAAACAAGCCCCACATGGCAAAATTGACTGAAAAATAAAAAAAGTTACAGCTCTCAGAAGAAGGAAAGTGAAAAAAACAATAAAACCCCCCCGAAAAATTGGCCGGAGGTGACGGGGTTAAACATCCGGGTCATCTGACTCCTACTCTGCAGTGATGTTATACAATGTCATTACATAGCAGTGCATCTATACACAAACATGTAGCAACGGAGAGGAAATCCGTCCATCTCTACATAAGGCACAGATGGTTTATTACTGCCTCTGCCTTCTCTGTCACTGTATACACAGCTCTGCGGTGCAATGCAGCTGGAACAGCAAGGGACCTGACACCGACACAGATCTCTGTGTGAGAGCCCAGACACCATCGGTACTTGTCAACTGTAATTGTTTGGGGTCTGGTAAGTTTGATTTTTGTTTTGGGGGGGTCGGTCTGCTTTCTTTTGGGGATATCTGCTCTCTTTGATGAAGAGTCCTGCTGTATTCTTTAACTTTTTTAGATGCTTGGACACTTCCCTATGGAAACGCAACTAAGGCTTATTTTTAGAGTAGGGCTTATATTTTAATTACAGTATAGTCAAAAAAGCCCTAAAAATCCTACTAGGGCTTATTTTACGGGTAGGTCTTATTTTCAAGGTGGAAAGAGCTGACTGTGCTTCCTCCCCCCATACACAGAGGTCATGTGGTCACTGCTAAGAAGTAAATTAAAAATACTTAAATACTGAACTGACCGACCCACTGACCCCCACCCTCGGAATATGTGAGATATAGGAAAATACTACTGTGAATCCAAACCTCTGTTATTAGCCCTGATAGGGCAGTAAGGCTATGTGCGCACGTTGCGTCGGAGTACCTGCAGTTTATTCTGCACGTTTTCCTTCCCTTGGTTTTTGACCAAATGGCTTTTGACCATTTTTTAGCGCTAAAAACGCATGCGTTTTTAGTGCGTTTTTAGCGCTTTTTACATGCGTTTTCACCTGCGTTTCTGCAGATGCGTTTTTGAGATCAAGACACTGAGAAATAAAGTTGAATTAGTCAAAAAGAATGAAAAAAGAGAAAAAAAAGTATAAAATTAACTTTTAATAAAACTATATGGGAAATTATCATTTTTAATGAGAAAATAGTGGTTATGCACATTTTATCAGAAAAATAGGTGAAGTTTCTAATTTTTTAACATTTACATTTTCGGTTATTGTGTGTGTGTAAAGGAACATTAGAACCCATTAAATTTTGTCCAGAAAAGCATGCGTTTTTGGAGCCAAAAACGCAGTGGAAAAGCAGGTAAAAAGCATGAAAAACGCAGGAATTGTGATTTTGGTTGCGTTTTGCCATTTCTCATTGACTCCAATGTTAAGGAAACGCTGCAGAAATGGCAAAAACAACTGACATGCTGCTTCTTTTTCAGCATGGTTTTTGACCACAAATGTGCAAATTAAACGCTGCAGAAAAAAAAACAAAGTGCAGACAGGATTTCTGCTTTTCCCATAGACTTTGCTGGGAAACAAAAACGCATGCGTTTTAGCGCAAAAACGCTGCTGCTAAAAACGCTGCAGAAACGCGGAAAAAAAACGCAACGTGCGAACATAGCCTAAGACCCCTTTTCCAGAAACCACTATAGAATAATACAGTTTAATTTGTCACGATGACCTGCAGACTCTCCCGTGACTTTTACACAAGTACCAGCTTGTACCGGGCACAACTATGATTTTATTACTAATAAACAAGCTGCTAAGCACAATTATTGCTACATTCAGCATATTGATCAGAAACTGCAGATGTCACGCGTAATGTTAGATCATACTTATTAGATCATAATGGACTTTGGCTAACACGTCCACACATACACGTCTACACACCTACCTGTGCATAAATATGAGAGTGATTTGTTCCATAAACTTATGGTATTTGCATTTTTACCCAGGCTCATTATTGACTCTGCGTCAATTGCATTCGGACTGCAGTCTTACCATCCAATTTGGCTACCATCCAATATATCTAAATGGTCTGATTTAGCCCAACCTGACAGCCCCGACCAGGTAAAAATCAGCCATATATACAAAATAAGAAGTGTTACAAAATAGCTAAGACATATTTACATGTGATCATAAACATATAATATGGCAGTGTCCGGCTTTCAGTCATAGGGATGGCCCCGATGAGGTTTTAGTCATTGCTCAGTATACAGTGATCAGTGGTTGTATACGCGCTCTCAGCACTAAGGCTGCTTTCACACATCCGTTTTTTGCTGTCAGGCACAATCCGTCGAAAAACGGATAAAACTGATCCGGCCCCGGATCAGTTTTATTCCCTATTGACTTGTATTAGCGCCAGATTGTGTCGGATGGCCTTGTGTTGCATGCGGCTGTCGCCGAATCCGGCGAAATTTCTTGGTCCGGCTGCCTGAAAGGACGCAGCATGCAGCGGTTTTTGTCTCCGTCAAAAAAAACAGACCACGACGGATCTGGCACCATTCGGCATGTTGTATAATGGAAGCTGTGAACGTTGCTTACCGCAACCCGGGGGTTTTACTCGCTTGCAGCGGTGCAGGGTAGCTTAGGCATACACAGGCAACACAGTCTCTCTCAAAAATGCAGCAGTTTATTAGTAACCAACATAAACTGCCCTTCCAAAACACAATGAAGCTTCTCCTGGCTTAAAGGAAAATATAACATCCACATACCGTGGGCTTCCAGTCCAATTAAGTGTCCATAGTGGATTCTCCACACTCTGGCTCCAGCCAGTGAACACAAGTCACTGTGGTTGCTTCCTGCAGCCTCCAGCCCTCTCCAGCCAGGCTGCAGTATTTTTCCCCAGTCATCACCGGGACTGATTTCCCGGAGTCTCTCTTCAGTCTTCACACAGACTGAGATCTCCAGCACACATCCTCCATGTGCAGCACTCTCAGGCTTCCCCCTGTTTCTAAACCTAACAGTCTCTTAACCCCTTAACGACCGCCGATACGCCTTTTAACGGCGACAAATTAAGGTACTTCTTCCGATCCGCCGCTTTTTAACGGCGGTCGGAAAAAAGGGTCTAGCGCCCCCCAGAGTCAGAAAATTTCCGGGGTCTCAGCTGCCGGGGGTAGCTGAGAGCCTGGAGATCATGATTCTGGCCGGTTTTTCCGGTCCCCGCTCACCTGATGACCGGTATACACCGTATACCGGTCATCAGGTTACAGTAAATGACCGCGCCGGTAAAAAATCATTTATCTCCCATCTGGCATAAACAAACATGTCAGATGGGAGATAAATCTCATCCCCCGGTCCTCTCCGGTCCCCCGGTGTCGCTAAAGTGTGCCCCCACCCCCCCCTTCCTCCCGAAAATCTAACATGGCGCTGCACATACCGGCGCGCACAGCAGCGCGCCGGCCGCATTTCCCCCTTTCCTATGGTTTCTGTCGCATGTGCTATGACACATACGACAGAAACCTGCTCCCCAGGCCCTGCCAAGTCACCCCCTATCCCCACCCCGGTGTTCCCCGTACCTGTTAGCTCTGATCCCCCGCGGCCCCCTCCTCCGGCTCCTTCTCAGCAGACGCCGGTCACACGTGCAGAGCGCGGCTGTCAGCTTCCTGTGTCTGTGACTCAGACGCTGGCTGCTGCTGCTGCTTGCACAGAGTCTGCAGCTGTGACCCGGGGAGGGTGGGTGCAAATTCTTTGCACCCACTCTCCTCAAATGGATGGTCTGCACTCCTAGAAAATGGGGGATACGTTCCCTGAACGTGCCCCCCATATTCTAGAAGGTCCAGAGTCGACGTGGGACGTCCAAATGGATTACAGCAGGGACTTGATTTTTTTTTTTTTCTTTTCAATAAAATTGGCCAAAAGAGGGAATGTTTTTGGGGAGTGTTTTTTCAAATAATTTTTTTTTTGTTGTCAATTTTTTTTTATTATTACTGTCAATTAGTTATGTCTGGTATCAAATAGACGCTGTGACATAACTAATTGCTGGGCTTGATGCCAGGTGACATTACACATCTGGTATCAACCCCATTTATTACCACGTTAGCCACCGCACCAGGGCGCGGGATGAGTTGGGGCGAAGCACCAGGATTGGCGCATCTGATGGATGCGCCACTTCTGGGGCGGCTGCGGCCTGCTATTTTTAGGCTGGGAAGAGTCCAATAACCATGGCTCTTCCCACCCTGAGAATACCAGACCCCAGCTGTCAGCTTCACCTTGACTGGTGATCTAATTTGGGGGGACCCTACGTTTGTTTTGTTTTTTTAATTATTTATTTATAAATAATTAAAAAAAAAAAACAGCTTGGGGAGCCCTCCAAATTGATCACCAGCCAAGGTGAAGCTGTCAGCTGTGGTTTGCAGGCTACAGCTGTCTGCTTTACCCTAGCTGGCTATCAAAAATAGGGGGGACCCCACGTCATTTATTTTAATTATTTTTTTTTCTTTTTGGGCTAAATACAAGGCTAGGCACCCTTTAGTGCCACATGAAAGGCACTAAAGGGCACCAGCTTAGAATATGCAGGGGGGTGGGACGTTATATATGTTTGACATCTATCCATTCATCCATTGTAGCATTTTAGGCTATGTGCCCACAATCAGGGTTTGCAGCGTTTTGGGCGCAGAGTGTTTTCCCTGCGTCCATAACGCTGCGTTGTGCAGTAGAAGCACAGTGGAAGGATTTTTAGAAATCCCGTGCCCACTGTGTTTCTTTTCTCCGCAGCATAAACTGACCTGTGGCGCAGCTTCCCGAGCCTCAGCATGTCAATTTATGCTGCGGAGATGAGTGTGCTCTGCAGGTAGCATAGAGCTAAAGTCCACAGCAGCCTGAACCCAAATCGTGGGCATGGGCAGCTGCGTTCTCCCGTGCACAACACTCACATCTCTGCAGGAGGCTGACACTGTGTACTGGACGCCGTGTCGCTGGATCATGGCCACATAGCCTAAAAGAGAGAAATTTGTTGCTACAGCAACATTTTTGTGAAGTACCTGTGGATTCAAAATGCTTACTATACTCCTGAATAAAATCCTTGAGGGGTCCAGTTTCCAAAATGGAGTCACTTGTGGGGGGTTTCTAATGTATAGGTAACCAAGAGGCCCTGCTAATGTGACATGGTGCCCGCAATTTATTTCAACTTTTCCAAAATTCAAATGGTGCTCCTTCCATTCCAAGCCCTCCCATATATCCAAACAGAGGTTTTTGGCCACATATGGGGTATCCCTGCGCTCACAAGAAATTGGATAACAACCTGTGGGGTCCACGTTTTGTTGTTGCCTCTTGAAAAAGTGAGAAATGTGATGCTAAAGAAACATTTTTGTGAAAAAAATGAAAATTTTCAATATGGCAACCTAAGCTTATCAAATTCTGTGAAGTATTCGTGGATTCAAAATGCTCAATATACACCTAGATAAAAGCCTTGAGGTTTCTTGATTACAGAATGGGGTCACTTGTGGGGGGCCTCCACTGTTTAGGCACTTTAGGGGCTTTCCAAATGCGACATAGCGTCCACTAATTATTCCAGCCAAATGTTCAGTCAAATTGCACTCCTTCCCTTCCAAGACCTGCCGTGTGCCCAAACAGTTGATTTCCACCACATATAAGATATCACCAAACTCAGGAGAAATTGCAGAATACATTTCATGGTGATTTTTTTCCTGTTACCCTTGTGAAAAAAAAAGCTACCTGGTTAAAGTAATAATTTTGTGGTAAAATTTTATTTTTTTATTTTCATGGCTCAACGTTATAAACTTCTGTGAAGCACCTGGGGGTTCAGGGTACTCACCAAACATCTAGATAAATTCCTTGAGAGGCCTAGTTTCCAATATGGGGTCACTTGTGGTGGTTTTTTGCTGTTTACGTACCTTAGGGGTCCTCCAAATGCAACATGGTGCCCGCAATCTTTTTCAGCCAAATTTCCTTTCCAAAATTCAAATATTGCTCCTTTCGTTCCAAGCCCTCCCATTTGTCCAAACAAAGGTTTCAGACCACATGTAAGGTATCACCGCGCTCATAAAAAAGTGGGTAACAAACATTTGGGTCAAATTTTTGGAATTACCTCTTGAAAAAGTGAGAGAATTGATGCTAAAGCAACATTTTTGAGAAAAAAATTACAATTTTCAATATGACAAAGTAACGTTATCAAAATCTGTGAAGTACCTGTGGGTCCAAAATGCTCAGTATACCCCTCGATAGAAGCCTTAAGGGGTCTAGTTTCCAAAATGGGGTCACTTGAGGGGGGTTCCTGCTGTTTAGGTACCTTAGGGGATCTGTAAAAGCAACATGGTGCCCGCAATCTGTTTCAGCCAACTTTGCTTTCCAAAATTCAAATATTGCTCCTTTCATTCCAAGCTCTCCCATTTACCCAAACAAAGGTTTCTGACCACATGTGGGGTATTGGCGCGCTCATAAGAAAGTGGGTAACAAAGTGTGAAGTCCAATTTTTGGTGTTACCTCTTGAAAAAGTAAGAAAATTAGTGCTAAAGTAACATTTTTAGGTAAAATGTTAATTTTTATTTTTTTTCATTCCACATTACTTTAGTTCCTGTGAAGCACCTGAAGGGTTAATAAACTTCTTGAATGTGGTTTTGAGTACCTTGAGGGGTGCAGGTTTTAGAATGGTGTCATTTTGGGTATTTTCTGTCACCCAGGCCTCTCAAAGTCACATCAAATGGGATGTGATCCCTAAAAAAATGTTTTTGAAAATTTTGTTGAAAAAATGGGAAATTGCTGATGAACTTTGAACCCTTCTAACTTCCTAACCCCAAAAAATTTTGTTTCAAAAATTGCGCTGATCTAAAGTAGACAAGTGGGAAATGTTATTTATTAACTATTTTCTGTGACATAACTCTCCGGTTTATGGGCATAAAAATTAAAAGTTTGAAACTTGCAAAATTTTTAATTTTTTTGTCAAATTTCAGATTTTTTCACAAATAAAATAAAAAAATATCATCCTAAATTTACCTCTAACATGAAGTACAATATGTCACGAAAAAACAATCTCAGATTCACCAGGATCCATTGAAGCGTTCCAGAGTTATAACCTTATAAAGTGACACTGGTCAAAATTGCAAAAAATGGCCTGGGCATTAAGTACAAAACTGGCTTCGTCCTTAAGGGGTTAAAACCCAACCGGATACACCCACAGGTGGAGGTATGTGATTCTCCAGCTCTGTCCATCACACTGGTCACAGTTTAAAGGGAACCTAACCCTTAATTACAACCCAAGTTCTGTGGAACTACAAGTCCCACAGTCACACCTTCAGTTCAATATCACAGGGGGATCATTCTCCACTGCGACCATCCACAACATTGGTGGTCGCTACCTCACATAGCCTATGGGTATCATCCAAAAAAAAACCGCATTCCAGTGATGGATCCATTTTTTTAATCTGAGCATGCTCAGATGAGATGTGAATTCATTTCTGGCCACTCTCTGTCTGTCTCTCTCCCTCTGTGTAGATGTCGGTCTCTCTTTCGGTCGGTCTCTCCCTCTCAACCCCTCTTTCATACTCACCGATAACGGGTGCGGCGCTGCACAGCTGTCACATTGCTCTGGCGACTTCTCCTGCTTTGAAAAATGCCGGCCGCTTATTATTCCATCTCGTATTCACTGCTTCCCCCGCCCACTGGTGCCTATGATTTGTTGCATTCAGATGCGCCCCCACGCTGAGTGACAGCTGTCTCACTGCAACCAATCACAGACGCCGGTGGGCGGGTCTATGTAGTGCAGTACAATAAATAAATAATTAAAAAAAAAACCAGCGTGCGGTCCCCCCAATTTTGATACCAGCCAATATAAAGCCACACGGCTGAAGGCTGGTATTCTCAGGATGGGGAGCCCCACGTTATGAGGAGCCCCCCAGCCTAAAAAATGACATTTTTGTGTACTCACCGTAAAATGTCTTCCGTGGAGCCTTTCATTGGGGGACACACATAGTGGGTAGTATGGTGTCCCCAGGGGAGGCGTGACACTAGATTGAAAAAGTGTTAGCTCCTCCTCCCACAGCATATACCCTAGCTAGGCAGGAAACTAGCTCAGTTTGGTGTAAAAGCAGTAGGAGAAGAACAATGAAAATACAAGGGTGGGAGCTGTGTCCCCCAATGAAAGGCTCCAAGGAAGACATTTTACGGTGAGTACACAAAAATGTAATTTCCTTTCTCGACTTTTCATTGGGGGACACAGACAGTGGGACGTCCCAAAGCAGTCCCTGGGTGGGAACTGAACTATTAACAGTGTATAACATCAGACTAAGAGCTGACTAACAACTGCAACTGCAGCGAACATTTATCAAAACACTGTCAAAAAACCGAGCAGTGGCTACTTATAAATGGGCCACTGCCGCCTGAAGGACTTGTCTTCCAAGAGCAGCATCCGAGGAGGCATGCGTATGCACTCTGTAGAATTTTGTAAACGTGTGCACACTGGACCAGGTAGCGGCCTTGCAAAGTTGGGCTGCCGAAGCCTGATGGCGGATAGCCCAGGAAGCACCCACTGCTCGCGTAGAGTGGGCCCGCACAGATTGATGGGTACAGAACCTCGTGCTTTGTATGCCTCAAAGATGGCAGTCCTGATCCATCGAGAAATCGTGGATTTAGAAGCCTGGCTGCCCTTTTTGTGTCCTTCTGAGAGGACGAAGAGGGCATCGGACTTGCGCAACGGCGCTGTGCTGGAGATGTAGATCCGCAGAGCCCTGACAAGATCTAGAGTGTGAAGGGCTTTTTCAAAGGAGTGGACCGGGGCCGGACAGAAGATACGACCTTCAGAAGAAAGGCGGGGGAAGGCCGAAGGACCACCTTATCGTGATGAAATATCAGGTAAGGTGAGCGACACTCGTCTGATAGAGGTAATGGCGATTAAAAAGGCAACCTTCCAAGAGAGACGTTGAAGAGAGATTTCTCTTAAAAGGTTCGAAAGGAGGAAGCTGAAGAGCTCCAAGAACCAGATTCAGATCCCAGGGATCTAAGGGGTGGCGATAAGGAGGGACCAAATGCGCTACCCCTTGAAGAAAGGTACGGACCTGAGGACAACTTCCTATATACAGTATGAGCCCCCACACAGCCTCTCTATATACAGTATAAGCCCCCACACAGCCTTCCTATATACAGTATAAGCCCCACACAGCCTCCCTATATACAGTATAACCCCCCACACAGCTTCCTATATACAGCATAAGCCCCCACACAGCCTCCCTATATACAGTATAACCCCCCACACAGCTTCCTATATACAGTATAAGCCCCCACACAGCCTCTCTATATACAGTATGAGCCCCCACACAGCCTCTCTATATACAGTATAAGCCCCCACACAGCCTCCCTATATACAGCATAAGCTCCCACACAGCCTCCCTATATACAGTATAACCCCCCACACAGCTTCCTATATACAGCATAAGCTCCCACACAGCTTCCCTATATACAGTATAACCCCCCCACACAGCTTCCTATATACAGTATAATCCCCCACACAGCCTCTCTATATACAGTATAAGCCCCCACACAGCCTCCCAATATACAGCATAAGCCCCCACACAACCTCCCTATATACAGTATAAGCCCCTACACAGCCTCTCTATATACAGTATAAGCCCCCACACAGCCTCCCTATATACAGTATAAGCCCCCACACACAGCCTCCCTATATACAGCATAAGCTCCCATACAGACTCCCTATATACAGTATAAGCCCCCCACACAGCCTCTCTATGTACAGTATGAGCCCCCACACAGCCTCTCTATATACAGTATAAGCCCCCACACAGCCTCCCTATATACAGCATAAGCCCCCACACAGCCTCCCTATATACAGTATAAGCCCCCACAGCTTCCTATATACAGTATGAGCCCCCACACAGCCTCTCTATATACAGTATAAGCCCCCACACAGCCTCTCTATATACAGTATAAGCCCCCACACAGCCTCTCTATATACAGTATAAGCCCCCACACAGCCTCTCTATATACAGTATAACCCCACACAGCTTCCTATATACAGTATAACCCCACACAGCTTCCTATATACAGTATGAGCCCCCACACAGCCTCCCTATATACAGTATAAGCGCCCACACAGCCTCCCTATATACAGTATAAGCGCCCACACAGCCTCCCTATATACAGTATAAGCCCCCACACAGCTTCCTATATACAGTATGAGCCCCCACACAGCCTCCTATATACAGTATGAGCCCCCACACAGCCTCCCTATATACAGTATAAGCCCCCCACAGCCTCTCTATATACAGTATTAGCCCCCCACAGCCTCTCTATATACAGTATGAGCCCCCACACAGCCTCCTATATACAGTATAAGCCCCCCACAGCCTCTCTATATACAGTATGAGCCCCCACACAGCCTCCTATATACAGTATGAGCCCCCACACAGCCTCCTATATACAGTATGAGCCCCCACACAGCCTCCTATATACAGTATAAGCCCCCACACAGCCTCCCTATATACAGTATAAGCCCCACACAGCCTCTCTATATACAGTATAACCCCCCACACAGCCTCTCTATATACAGTATAAATCCCCACAGCCTCCCTATATACAGTATAAGCCCCCACACAGCCTCTCTATATACAGTATAAGCCCCCACACAGCCTCCTATATACAGTATGAGCCCCCACACAGACTCCTATATACAGTATAAGCCCCCCACAGCCTCTCTATATACAGTATGAGCCCCCACACAGCCTTTCTATATACAGTTTAAGCCCCCACACAGCCTCCCTATATACAGTATAAGCCCCCACACAGCCTCCTATATACAGTATGAGCCCCCACACAGCCTCCTATATACAGTATAAGCCCCCCACAGACTCTATATACAGTATGAGCCCCCACACAGCCTCCTATATACAGTATGAGCCCCCACACAGCCTCCTATATACAGTATAAGCCCCCCACAGCCTCCTATATACAGTATAAGCCCCCCACAGCCTCTCTATATACAGTATAAGCCCCCCACAGCCTCTCTGTATACAGTATAAGCCCCCCACAGCCTCTCTATATACAGTATAAGCCCCACACAGCCTCTCTATATACAGTATAAGCCCCCACACAGCCTCCCTATATACAGTATAAGCCCGACACACAGCCTCCCTATATACAGTATAAGCCCCCACACAGCCTCCCTATATACAGTATAAGCCCCCACACAGCCTCTCTATATACAGTATAAGCCCCCCACAGCCTCTCTATATACAGTATAAGCCCCCCACAGCCTCTCTATATACAGTATAAGCCCCACACAGCCTCTCTATATACAGTATAAGCTCCAAACAGCCTCCCTATATACAGTATAAGCCCCCACACAGCCTCCTATATACAGTATAAGCCCCCACACAGCCTCTCTATATACAGTATAAGCCCCCACACAGCCTCCCTATATACAGTATAACCCCACACAGCTTCCTATATACAGTATGAGCCCCCACACAGCCTCTCTATATACAGTATAAGCCCCCACACAGCTTCCTATATACAGTATGAGCCCCCACACAGCCTCTCTATATACAGTATAAGCCCCCACACAGCCTCCTATATACAGTACAAGCCCCCACACAGCTTCCTATATACAGTACGAGCCCCCACACAGCCTCTCTATATACAGTATAAGCCCCCACACAGCATCTCTATATACAGTATAAGTCCCCACACAACCTCCCTATATACAGTATAAGCCCCCACACAGCCTCCCTATATACAGTATAAGCCCCCACACAGCCTCCCTATATACAGTATAAGCCCCCACACAGCCTCCCTATATACAGTATAAGCCCCACACAGCCTCCCTATATATATATATACAGTATAAGCCCCCCACACAGCCTCTCTATATACAGTATAAGCCCCCCACAGCTTCTCTATATACAGTATGAGCCCCCACACAGCCTCCTATATACAGTATGAGCCCCCACACAGCCTCCCTATATACAGTATAAGCCCCCACACAGCCTCTCTATATACAGTATAAGCCCCCACACAGCCTCCCTATATACAGTATGAGCCCCCACACAGCCTCCTATATACAGTATGAGCCCCCACACAGCCTCCTATATACAGTATAAGCCCCCCACAGCCTCTCTATATACAGTATGAGCCCCCACACAGCCTCTCTATATATAGTATAAGCCCCCACACAGCCTCCATATATACAGTATAAGCCCCCACACAGCCTCCTATATACAGTATGAGCCCCCACACAGCCTCCTATATACAGTATAAGCCCCCCACAGCCTCTCTATAAACAGTATGAGCCCCCACACAGCCTCCTATATACAGTATGAGCCCCCACACAGCCTCCTATATACAGTATAAGCCCCCCACAGCCTCCTATATACAGTATAAGCCCCCCACAGCCTCTCTATATACAGTATAAGCCCCACACAGCCTCTCTATATACAGTATAAGCCCCACACAGCCTCTCTATATACAGTATAAGCCCCCACACAGCCTCCCTATATACAGTATAAGCCCGACACACAGCCTCCCTATATACAGTATAAGCCCGACACACAGCCTCCCTATATACAGTATAAGCCCCCACACAGCCTCTCTATATACAGTATAAGCCCCCACACAGCCTCTCTATATACAGTATAAGCCCCCCCACAGCCTCTCTATATACAGTATAAGCCCCCCACAGCCTCTCTATATACAGTATAAGCCCCACACAGCCTCTCTATATACAGTATAAGCCCCCACACAGCCTCTCTATATACAGTATAAGCCCCCACACAGCCTATATACAGTATAAGCCCCCACACAGCCTCTCTATATACAGTATAAGCCCCCACACAGCCTCCCTATATACAGTATAACCCCACACAGCTTCCTATATACAGTATGAGCCCCCACACAGCCTCTCTATATACAGTATAAGCCCCCACACAGCTTCCTATATACAGTATGAGCCCCCACACAGCCTCTCTATATACAGTATAAGCCCCCACACAGCCTCCTATATACAGTACAAGCCCCCACACAGCTTCCTATATACAGTATGAGCCCCCACACAGCCTCCTATATACAGTATAAGCCCCCACACAGCCTCCCTATATACAGTATGAGCCCCCACACAGCCTCTCTATATACAGTATAAGCCCCCACACAGCCTCCCTATATACAGTATAAGCCCCCACACAGCCTCCCTATATACAGTATAAGCCCCCACACAGCCTCCTATATACAGTATGAGCCCCCACACAGCCTCCTATATACAGTATAAGCCCCCCACAGCCTCTCTATATACAGTATGAGCCCCCACACAGCCTCCTATATACAGTATGAGCCCCCGCACAGCCTCCTATATACAGTATAAGCCCCCCACAGCCTCCTATATACAGTATAAGCCCCCCACAGCCTCTCTATATACAGTATAAGCCCCACACAGCCTCTCTATATACAGTATAAGCCCCACACAGCCTCTCTATATACAGTATAAGCCCCCACACAGCCTCCCTATATACAGTATAAGCCCGACACAGCCTCCCTATATACAGTATAAGCCCCCACACAGCCTCTCTATATACAGTATAAGCCCCCCACAGCCTCTCTATATACAGTATAAACCCCCCACAGCCTCTCTATATACAGTATAAGCCCCACACAGCCTCTCTATATACAGTATAAGCCCCAAACAGCCTCCCTATATACAGTATAAGCCCCCACACAGCCTCTCTATATACAGTATAAGCCCCCACACAGCCTCTCTATATACAGTATAAGCCCCCACACAGCCTCCCTATATACAGTATAAGCCCCCACACAGCCTCCCTATATACAGTATAAGCCCCCACACAGCCTCTCTATATACAGTATAAGCCCCCCACAGCCTCTCTATATACAGTATAAACCCCCCACAGCCTCTCTATATACAGTATAAGCCCCACACAGCCTCTCTATATACAGTATAAGCCCCAAACAGCCTCCCTATATACAGTATAAGCCCCCACACAGCCTCTCTATATACAGTATAAGCCCCCACACAGCCTCTCTATATACAGTATAAGCCCCCACACAGCCTCCCTATATACAGTATACGCCCCCACACAGCCTCCTATATACAGTATAAGCCCCCACACAGCCTCCCTATATACAGTATGAGCCCCCACACAGCCTCTCTATATACAGTATAAGCCCCCACACAGCCTCCCTATATACAGTATAAGCCCCCACACAGCCTCCCTATATACAGTATAAGCCCCCACACAGCCTCCTATATACAGTATAAGCCCCCCACAGCCTCTCTATATACAGTATGAGCCCCCACACAGCCTCCTATATACAGTATGAGCCCCCACACAGCCTCCTATATACAGTATAAGCCCCCCACAGCCTCCTATATACAGTATAAGCCCCCCACAGCCTCTCTATATACAGTATAAGCCCCACACAGCCTCTCTATATACAGTATAAGCCCCACACAGCCTCTCTATATACAGTATAAGCCCCCACACAGCCTCCCTATATACAGTATAAGCCCGACACAGCCTCCCTATATACAGTATAAGCCCCCACACAGCCTCTCTATATACAGTATAAGCCCCCCACAGCCTCTCTATATACAGTATAAACCCCCCACAGCCTCTCTATATACAGTATAAGCCCCACACAGCCTCTCTATATACAGTATAAGCCCCAAACAGCCTCCCTATATACAGTATAAGCCCCCACACAGCCTCTCTATATACAGTATAAGCCCCCACACAGCCTCTCTATATACAGTATAAGCCCCCACACAGCCTCCCTATATACAGTATAAGCCCCCACACAGCCTCCCTATATACAGTATAAGCCCCCACACAGCCTCTCTATATACAGTATAAGCCCCCCACAGCCTCTCTATATACAGTATAAACCCCCCACAGCCTCTCTATATACAGTATAAGCCCCACACAGCCTCTCTATATACAGTATAAGCCCCAAACAGCCTCCCTATATACAGTATAAGCCCCCACACAGCCTCTCTATATACAGTATAAGCCCCCACACAGCCTCTCTATATACAGTATAAGCCCCCACACAGCCTCCCTATATACAGTATAACCCCACACAGCTTCCTATATACAGTATGAGCCCCCACACAGCCTCTCTATATACAGTATAAGCCCCCACACAGCTTCCTATATACAGTATGAGCCCCCACACAGCCTCTCTATAAACAGTATAAGCCCCCACACAGCCTCCTATATACAGTACAAGCCCCCACACAGCTTCCTATATACAGTATGAGCCCCCACACAGCCTCTCTATATACAGTATAAGCCCCCACACAGCATCTCTATATACAGTATAAGTCCCCACACAACCTCCCTATATACAGTATAAGCCCCCACACAGCCTCCCTATATACAGTATAAGCCCCACACAGCCTCCCTATATACAGTATAAGCCCCCCACACAGTCTCTCTATATACAGTATAAGCCCCACACACAGGCTCCCTATATACAGTATAAGCCCCACACAGCCCCTCTATATACAGTATAAGCCCCCCACACAGCCCCTCTATATACAGTATAAGCCCCCACACAGCCCCTCTATATACAGTATAAGCCCCCCACACAGCCCCTCTATATACAGTATGTGCCCCAACACAGCCTCTCTATATACAGTATAAGCCCCTCACAGCCTCTCTATATACAGTATAAGCCCCCACACAGCATCTCTATATACAGTATAAGCCCCCACACAGCCTCCCTATATACAGTATAAGCCCCCACACAGCCTCTCTATATACAGTATAAGCCCCCACACAGCCTCTCTATATACAATATAAGCCCCCACACAGCCTCCCTATATACAGTATAAGCCCCCACACAGCCTCTCTATATACAGTATAAGCCCCACATAGTGTCTCTATATACAGTATAAGCCCCCACACAGCTTCCTATATACAGTATAAGCCCCCACACAGCCTCTCTATATACAGTATAAGCCCCCACACAGCCTCCCTATATACAGTATAAGCCCCCACACAGCCTCCCTATATACAGTATAAGCCCCCCACACAGCCTCTCTATATACAGTATAACCCCACACAGCCTCCCTATATACAGTATAAGCCCCCACACAACCTCTCTATACACAGTATAAGCCCCCACACAGCCTCTCTATACACAGTATAAGCCCCCACACAGCCTCCCTATATACAGTATAAGCCCCCACACAGCCTCTCTATATACAGTATAAGCCCCCACACAGCCTCTCTATATACAGTATAAGCCCCCCACACAGCCTCTCTATATACAGTATAAGCCCCCACACAGCCTCTCTATAAACAGTATAAGCCCCCCACACAGCCTCTCTATATACAGTATACGCCCCCACACAGCCTCTTATATACAGTATAAGCCCCCACACAGCCTCTCTATATACAGTATAAGCCCCCCACACAGCCTCTCTATATACAGTATACGCCCCCACACAGCCTCCTATATACAGTATAATCCCACACAGCCTCTCTATATACAGTATAAGCCCCCACACAGCCTCTCTATATACAGTATAAGCCCCACATAGTGTCTCTATATACAGTATAAGCCCCCACACAGCCTCTCTATATACAGTATAAGCCCCCACACAGCCTCTCTATATACAGTATAACCCCCCACACAGCCTCTCTATATACAGTATAACCCCCACACAGCCTCCCTATATACAGTATAAGCCCCCACACAGCCTCTCTATATACAGTATAATCCCACACAGCCTCTCTATATACAGTATAAGCCCCCACACAGCCTCTCTATATACAGTATAAGCCCCACACAGCCTCCCTATATACAGTATAATCCCACACAGCCTCCCTATATACAGTATAATCCCACACAGCCTCTCTATATACAGTATAAGCCCCCACACAGCTTCTCTATATACAGTATAAGCCCCACATAGTGTCTCTATATACAGTATAAGCCCCCACACAGCCTCCCTATATACAGTATAAGCCCCCACAGCCTCCCTATATACAGTATAAGCCCCCACACAACCTCTCTATACACAGTATAAGCCCCCACACAGCCTCTCTATACACAGTATAAGCCCCCACACAGCCTCCCTATATACAGTATAAGCCCCCACACAGCCTCTCTATATACAGTATAAGCCCCCACACAGCCTCTCTATATACAGTATAAGCCCCCACACAGCCTCTCTATATACAGTATAAGCCCCCCACACAGCCTCTCTATATACAGTATAAGCCCCCACACAGCCTCTCTATAAACAGTATAAGCCCCCCACACAGCCTCTCTATATACAGTATACGCCCCCACACAGCCTCTTATATACAGTATAAGCCCCCACACAGCCTCTCTATATACAGTATAAGCCCCCCACACAGCCTCTCTATATACAGTATACGCCCCCACACAGCCTCCTATATACAGTATAATCCCACACAGCCTCTCTATATACAGTATAAGCCCCCCACACAGCCTCTCTATATACAGTATAAGCCCCACATAGTGTCTCTATATACAGTATAAGCCCCCACACAGCCTCTCTATATACAGTATAAGCCCCCACACAGCCTCTCTATATACAGTATAACCCCCCACACAGCCTCTCTATATACAGTATAACCCCCACACAGCCTCTCTATATACAGTATAAGCCCCCACACAGCCTCTCTATATACAGTATAAGCCCCACACAGCCTCCCTATATACAGTATAATCCCACACAGCCTCTCTATATACAGTATAAGCCCCCACACAGCTTCCTATATACAGTATAATCCCACACAGCTTCCTATATACAGTATGAGCCCCCACACAGCCTCTCTATATACAGTATAAGCCCCCACACAGCTTCTCTATATACAGTATAAGCCCCACATAGTGTCTCTATATACAGTATAAACCCCCCACACAGCCTCTCTATATACAGTATAAGCCCCATATACTTTATGACCCCGAGATAGCTTTCTATATACTCTGTGAGCCCCACATATCGTCCTATATACCTGATCTCCATATATCCCCTATATACAGTTTGTGCTCATACACATGGAGAAACACCCACCTGCAGAGCCGCACGGTAACGTGTAGCATGGGGTTGAGGGGAAAACCGTCACCGGAAAGGGCGGGGCCTCCTCAGTGGTAGCTCTAGGAGCAAGAAGCACCGGCAGAGTAGGTGCTAGAATGTACGGGCTCCTGACAGGTATGACGTCACTGGTCATGTGATGGGGCGTGTTCATAATGCAGCCTGCTGGCTCCAGCCCGACCTTTCCAGACAGAAAAACAATGTTTATTTATGTTTATATAAAGTCCACGTGGGCACAGAGGTGATAATACTAGATATGATAGAAGCGGGGTCTGGTGGTGACACCCCCATAGGATTATGGTAGAGTCTAGATCCAAGTGGCCAGAGGGACCTCTGCTGACGTCACGCCCATGTGACCGGCCTCTTGTGTGGGAGAAGCCTGTAGTTCCCGGCAGTCAGTGCACAGTCGTAGTGATGGGCAGTCCGGCTCTTCTGTGTGTGTGTTGCGCGGTTTGTGTGCGTGTGTGTTTTGGGGGGAGGTGTGCACCCCCATCATGCTCCATCCCCCATGCTGCGCACCCCCCATCGTGCTCCTTCCCCCATGCTGCGCACCCCCCATCGTGCTTTTTCCCCCATGCTGTGCACCCCCCATCGTGCTCCTTCCCCCATGCTGCGCACCCCCCATCGTGCTTTTTCCCCCATGCTGTGCACCCCCCATCGTGCTCCTTCCCCCATGCTGTGCACCCCCCATCGTGCTCCTTCCCCCATGCTGCGCACCCCCCATCGTGCTCCATCCCCCATGCTGGGGCCGCCGGGGGCGGGTCAGAGCGTGGGAACGTGTGCCGGGGGCGGGGCTGAGCGGGCGAGGTGTCAGCGTATGCCGGCTCCCTGCACATGTGTACCTGGAGCCGGTGTACGCTGGTAACCATGATACACATCGGGTAACTAAGGGAAGTGGTTCCTATAGTTACGCGATGTGTATCATGGTTACCAGCGTACACCGGCTCCGTCACGATCCCAGCATCACAAGGTTTTGTCCGCCGGGGGCGGGGCTGAGTGTGCCAATGTGTGGCGGGGGCGAGCGGGCGAGGCGTCAGCATATGCCAGCTCCCTGCACATGTGTACCGGGAGCCGGTGTACGCTGGAGCGGGCGATGCGTGTGGAGGGCCGGGGCGAGCGGCTAATCCATGCAGGGGGCGGGGCCAGGCCGAGCCCAGCGGCCAATCCGTGGGGGGGGCGGGGCCAGGCCGAGCCCAGCGGCCAATCCGACATTTGTCACTGAAATGACACGGTGACACAATTTTGGAGCACGACAGACAGACAGAATAAGGCAATTATATATATACTAGAAGGTGGCCCGATTCTACGCATCGGGTATTCTAGAATTTACGTATTGTGTAGTTAATGTATGATTTTTGTTATATATATATATATTTGTTGTGTGTAGTTACCAAGTGTTTGTGTAGGGCGCTGTACATGTTCTGGGTGTGGCGGGGGGTGAGAGCGGTGTTTGTGTGTTGCGTTGTTTGTGGAGCGCTGTGTGTCTGTAGCGTTGTGTGTGTTGCACGGTTTGTGTGTGTGTGGTGTGTTTTGGGGGGAGGTATGTTTTGTGCAGTGTGTGTTGTGCGGTATGTGCGTATATTTGTGTGTGCCGTGGTGTTTGTGTGTTGGGTGTTGTGTGTGTGCGGCGTTGTGTGTGTGGGTGTCTGTGTAGGGCGGTGTTTGTGGTTCCCAGTGTGTGTGTGTTGTGCAGTGCGTGTGTGTGTGTGTGTTTTGGGGGGAGGTGTGCACCCCCATGGTGCTCCATCCCCCATACTGCGCACACCCTATTGTGCTCCATTGCCCATGCTGCGCACCCCCCACCGTGCCTGCGCACTCCCCATCGTGCTCCATCCCCCATGCTGCGCACTCCCCATCGTGCTCCATCCCCCATGCTGCGCACCCCCCATCGTGCCTGCGCACTCCCCATCGTGCCTGCGCACTCCCCATCGTGCTCCATCCCCCATGCTGCGCACTCCCCATCGTGCTCCATCCCCCATGCTGCGCACTCCCCATCGTGCTCCATCCCCCATGCTGCGCACTCCCCATCGTGCTCCATCCCCCATGCTGCGCACTCCCCATCGTGCTCCATCCCCCATGCTGCGCACTCCCCATCGTGCTCCATCCCCCATGCTGCGCACCCCCCATTGTGCTCCATCCCCCATGCTGCGCACCCCCCATCGTGCTCCATCCCCCATGCTGCGCACCCCCCATCGTGCTCCATCCCCCATGCTGCGCACCCCCCATCGTGCTCCATCCCCCATGCTGCGCACCCCCCATCGTGCTCCATCCCCCATGCTGCGCACTCCCCATCATGCTCCATCCCCCATGCTGATGCTGCGCACTCCCAAACGTGCTCCATCCCCCATGCTGCGCACTCCCAAACGTGCTCCATCCCCCATGCTGCGCATTCCCGATCGTGCTCCATCCCCCATGCTGCGCACTCCTAAACGTGCTCCATCCCCCATGCTGCGCACTCCCAAGCGTGCTCCATCCCCCATGCTGCGCACTCCCCATCGTGCTCCATCCCCCATGCTGCGCACCCCCCATCGTGCTCAATCCCCCATGCTGCGCACCCCCATCGTGCTCAATCCCCCATGCTGCGCACCCCCCATCGTGCTCCATCCCCCATGCTGCGCACCCCCCATCGTGCTCCATCCCCCATGCTGCGCACCCCCCATCGTGCTCCATCCCCCATGCTGCGCACTCCCCATCGTGCTCCATCCCCCATGCTGCGCACTCCCCATCGTGCTCCATCCCTTATGCTGCGCACTCCCCATCGTGCTCCACAGTCACACATCAGACAGTAAACACGCACACATCTGATCGCATACACTCACACACACACCCCACTTCTCCCTGTGCCCACCTGTGGGCGGTCCCAGCAGCTGTGTTGCACGCCGTGCTCCTCTGCCGACACTCACAGATCCGATTGCATACACTCACACACACTCACACACACACACACATCAGAACACACTCACACATCAGAACACACTCACGCACATCCGATCGCATACACTCACACACACACTGACGATATCGCACATACGCGCTGACACAATCACAACATCCGGAGATACCACATGCTTCCGGCTATGTGATCCTCCGGCAGGTCCTGGAAGATCACTGCACAGTATCGCCGCCGAGAAGCAAGCGATATCACGGGATGTTGTGAGTGTGTGGATGCGATCTGATGTGTGTGTGAGGTGTGTGTGAGAGTGAGTGTGATCTGATGTGTGTGTGTCTGTTCTTATGTGTGTGCATGTGTGTGTGTTCCGCCGCTGCAGGACGTCGATGCGATCTGATGTGTGTGTGAGGTGTGTGTGAGAGTGAGTGTGATCTGAGGTGTGTGTGTGTGTCTGTTCTTATGTGTGTGCGTGTGTGTGTATTCCGCCGCTGCAGGACCTTGATGCGCTCACCTCGGGGCGAGAAGCCATTCCGTGTGGGGGGCGGAGCCTGGGCGAGCGGCCAATCCGTGCGGGGGGCGGAGCCAAAGCGAGGAGAGCGGCCAATCCGTGCAGGGGGTGGAGGAGCCGAGGCGAGCGGCCAATCCGTGAGACCGAGCGACCAATCCGTGCGGGGGGGCGGGGCCATGGCGAGCCCAGCGGCCAATCCGCTGTTTGTCACCGTAAGGACATGGCCAATCCGTGCGGGGGGGGCGGACCCGAGGCGAGATGTGAGCGGCCAATCCGTGCGGGGGGAGGAGGTGAGGCGAGCGGCCAATCCGTGCGGGGGGGCGGGGCCATGGCGAGCCCAGCGGCCAATCCGCTATGTGTCACCGTAAGGACATGTCACGGTAAGGACACAATTTTGGAGCAAGACAGACAGACAGAATAAGGCAATTATATATATAGATAGATGTGTTCACCCCAGGTGAACACATATTTAAGATTATAGTGACGCCGCCAAAGCCCCGCCCACCCGCTGCTAAGCCCCGCCCACTTACAAGCGGCCAATTAGATTGCTGAGTAGGAGGAGTTTAGTCGCGGGTGGGCGGGGTTTGACGGCGAAAAGAACCATTTAGATATTTTTAGTGGCTCACACTAGTGATCCGGCTCCTGTCGTTCACAGCAGGGAGCCGGATCTTTGTGTCGGATCGTTGGCGACTGACACATCACTACACAGTTGCTGTTTCCAGCCCTGGGTGTGTGATATAACAGGAGGTAATATCTGATGGAGATTATCACATATGAGCCTCAGGGGGAAATAAAAAGGGATTGTTGGTCAAAGTCTCTGGGTGAAATAGTGTGCAGCAGTAGGTGCAATGCTCTGTCTGTGGGGGGTGCGATGCTCTGTCTGTGGGGGGGGGAAGAGTGCGATGTTCTGTCTGTGGGGGGGAGAGAGTGCGATGTTCTGTCTGTGGGGGGGAGAGAGTGCGATGTTCTGTCTGTGGGGGGGAGAGAGTGCGATGTTCTGTCTGTGGGGGGGAGAGAGTGCGACGTTCTGTCTGTGGGGGGGAGAGAGTGCGACGTTCTGTCTGTGGGGGGGAGAGAGTGCGACGTTCTGTCTGTGGGGGGGAGAGAGTGCGACGTTCTGTCTGTGGGGGGGAGAGAGTGCGACGTTCTGTCTGTGGGGGGGAGAGAGTGCGACGTTCTGTCTGTGGGGGGGAGAGAGTGCGACGTTCTTTCTGTGGGGGGGAGAGAGTGCGACGTTCTGTCTGTGGGGGGGAGAGAGTGCGACGTTCTGTCTGTGGGGGGGAGAGAGTGCGACGTTCTGTCTGTGGGGGGGAGAGAGTGCGACGTTCTGTCTGTGGGGGGGAGAGAGTGCGACGTTCTGTCTGTGGGGGGGAGAGAGTGCGACGTTCTGTCTGTGGGGGGGAGAGAGTGCGACGTTCTGTCTGTGGGGGGGAGAGAGTGCGACGTTCTGTCTGGGGGGGGAGAGAGTGCGACGTTCTGTCTGTGGGGGGGAGAGAGTGCGACGTTCTGTCTGTGGGGGGGAGAGAGTGCGACGTTCTGTCTGTGGGGGGGAGAGAGTGCGACGTTCTGTCTGTGGGGGGGAGAGAGTGCGACATTCTGTCTGTGGGGGGAGAGAGTGCGACGCTCTGTCTATGGGGGGGAGAGAGTGCGACGTTCTGTCTATGGGGGGGAGAGAGTGCGACGCTCTGTCTATGGGGGGGAGAGAGTGCGACGCTCTGTCTGTGGTGGAGGGGGGAGAGTGCGACGCTCTGTCTGTGGTGGAGGGGGGAGAGTGCGACGCTCTGTCTGTGGTGGAGGAGGGGAGAGTGCGATGCGACCTGTCTGTCCCCAGCCTCTTTGTTTCTTCCTATATCCATCTAGCCATAATGGTAATCTCCAGTGCGGTCAGGACGTGCAGCTCATGCCGGTATTTACTATGTGTTAGGGCTGCTTCTCACTTGCGAGTTTCTCGCAGTAGAGCAATGCGAGAAAATCTCGCATTGGAATTGGACACATATTAGTGAATGATTCAGCTCTCATCTGCGATTTTTTTTCTCAGTCCGAATCAGACTGAGAAAAAAATCGCAGCATGCTGCTTTTTTGCGAGTTTCTACTGCGAGTTTCTCCAATGCAAGTCTATGGGAGCGTGTAAAAAATCGGATGTCACGGGACGGCACTCACACCATCCTAGTGACATCCGATTTTCTAAATACATTTCTCGCATGTTTCCTAAAACACTGGAAACGAGCGATGTCTCCCAATGTCTGTCAATCACTATTCTCTGTCAGTCGGTCTCTCCCTCTCGGTCTCTATTCTCTCTCTGTCGGTCCGTCACTATCTCTGTCCTTCTCTCACAGTCTGTCGGTCATTTTCCCCTCCTCTCTCATACTCACCGTTCCCCGGCGCCGCGCTGCACGGCATTCTCACTGCTGCGGTGGCTTTTACTATTTTGAAAAAGCCGGCCGCTCATTAAACAATCTCGTATTCCCTGCTTTCCCCGCCCACAGGCGCCTATGATTGGTTGCAGTGAGACACGCCCCCACGCTGAGTGACAGGTGTCTCACTGCACCCAATCACAGCAGCCGGTGGGCGGGTGTATACTGTGCAGTGAAATAAATAAATAAATAATTAAAAAAAATGGTGTGCGGTCCCCCCCAATTTTAATACCAGCCAGATAAAGCCATACGGCTGAAGGCTGGTATTCTCAGGATGGGGAGCTCCACGTTATGGGGAGCCCCCCAGCCTAACAATATTAGTCAGCAGCCGCCCAGAATTGCCGCATACATTATATGCGACAGTTCTGGGACTGTACCCGGCTCTTCCCGATTTGCCCTGGTGCGTTGGCAAATCGGGGTAATAAGGAGTTAATGGCAGCCCATAGCTGCCACTAAATCCTAGATTAATCATGTTAAGCGTCTGAGACACCCTCCATGATTAATCTGTAAGTTACAGTAAATAAACACACACACATGAAAAAATCCTTTATTAGAAATAAAAAACACAAACACATTCCCTCATTACCAATTTAATAAGCCCCAAAAAGCCCTCCATGTCCGGCGTACTCCACGGACCTCCAGCGTCGCTTCCAGCGCTGCTGCATGGAGGTGACCGGAGCTGCAGAAGACACCGCCGCTCCGGTCACCTCCAAGCAGCAACTGAGGTGAGTAGCGCGATCGGCTGAGCTGTCACTGAGGTTACCCGCTGTCACTGTTGGAGGATCCAGCGGTGGCCGCGATTAACCTCAGTGACAGCTCAGCCGATCGCGCTACTCACCTCAGTTGCTGCTTGGAGGTGACCGGAGCGGCGGTGTCTTCTGCAGCTCCTGTCACCTTCATGCTGGAAGCGACGCTGGAGGTCCGTGGAGTATGCTGGACATGGAGGGCTTTTTGGGGCTTATTAAATTGGTAATGAGGGAATGTGTTTGTGTTTTTTATTTCTAATAAAGGATTTTTTCATGTGTGTGTGTTTATTTACTGTAATTTACAGATTAATCATGGAGGGTGTCTCATAGACGCCTGACATGATTAATCTAGGATTTATTGGCAGCTCTGGGCTGCCATTAACTCCTTATTACCCCGATTTGCCAACGCACCAGGGCAAATCGGGAAGAGCCGGGTACAGTCCCAGAACTGTCGCATATAATGTATGCGGCAATTCTGGGCGGCTGATATTGTTAGGCTGGGGGGCTCCCCATAACGTGGAGCTCCCCATCCTGAGAATACCAGCCTGCAGCCGTATGGCTTTATCTGGCTGGTATTAAAATTGGGGGGGACCGCACGCCGTTTTTTTTAATTATTTATTTATTCATTTCACTGCACAGTATAGACCCGCCCACCGGCTGCTGTGACTGGGTGCAGTGAGACACCTGTCACTCAGCGTGGGGGCGTGTCTCACTGCAACCAATCATAGGCGCCTGTGGGCGGGGAAAGCAGGGAATACGAGATTGTTTAATGGGCGGCCGGCTTTTTCAAAATAGTAAAAGCCGCCGGAGCAGTGTGAACGCCGTGCAGCGCGGCGCCGGGGATCGGTGAGTATGAGAGAGGGCTGCTAACTTCAGTCACTCAGGGGATTAGCGGTCACCGGTGAGCCCTTCACTGGTGACCGCTAATCAGGGCGCGACACAGACAGAGCCGCAGCATGACAATGAAGTCGGGTTAAGTTCACCCGAGTTCATTCTGATTGTGCGGCTCTGTCTGTGTCTGCTGTCATCTGCCATTCAGCTCTGCTACATGGCTGTCTGTGTCTGCTGTCAGCGGCCATGTAGCAGCGCTGAATGGCAGATGACATAGTAAAAAATACGCATTACACACGCATTACACACGCATTGCACACGCTAGTAAAATCATTAATTTATTCAGAAACAGCATCGCACTTGCGTTGCACTCGCACCTAACGTGAACTAAAATCAGCCGAGTTTTTTTCAGCCCAGTCGGACCGATTTTACTCGCATAGATGTGTTTCCACCCTTAGTCCCTTTAGTAATTCTGACGTCTCGTGTTCTTTTATGAAGCAAGTCATTAATTGTAATACGACTCTTATATATCTCGCTTCATGTGACGTCTGTCAGTTATATTATTATGTTGTACCGCATTGCAGGACATGTGCGGGGCGCGGCTCCTCGGCCTCTTGGGCGGGGGCGCGGCTCCTCGGCCTCTTGGGCGGGGGCGCGGCTCCTCGGCCTCTTGGGCGGGGGCGCGGCTCCTCGGCCTCTTGGGCGGGGGCGCGGCTCCTCGGCCTCTTGGGCGGGGGCGCGGCTCCTCGGCCTCTTGGGCGGGGGCGCGGCTCCTCGGCCTCTTGGGCGGGACGCGGCTCCTCGGCCTCTTGGGCGGGACGCGGCTCCTCGGACTATTGGGCGGGGCGCGGCTCCTCGGCCTCTTGCTATGACGGTGTCAATGTAGGATTTATCGCGGCTCTTCGCAGAGCAGCACGTGGGGTCCATTTCCTCTTTTCCCATTAGAGGCATGGAGCGGGGGGATAGATCCAGGAGGAGGGGATTGGAGCAGTCACTATAGAACAGGGAAGCCCATTGGATATTAAAGCTGGAGCCAGAGATCACAAAGGGCTGAATTCCACAATGATCTGTGACTGATATTGATGGGTTTATTAGCAGGTGATTATCAGCGCATTCATTATACACAGTTTATGGGAATTTGTGGCATTATTATTATTATTATTATTACTAATTATTGGTCATTTTTCTTTATAGCGTTCGGGGCAATATCGGCTCCTACAAAGAATTCTTCCTCATCCACTGAATATGAACGTTTCACCTATTGGAGAGAATCCCACAAGTGACATAAGAGGATATCTCTGTGTATATTCTCTGTACTGTGTATTATATGGGGTGTACTTATATTAATGTTTGTATTGATGCTTCTTGTAATCTTCTATTTGTGTAAGTTGTCATTTGCTCGTGTCTTGGTGATTTCATAATTCAGTGACGGTGTTTGTTTCCCCCTCAGAGGTTGTGTGGGTTTTATAAGTGGCTGCATTCACTTTGATATTGTCATGATTAAGAACAGTCATCTGTGTGAAACGCGGTGACGGGCAGGGTGTCCTTTTTTTTCACATCATGCTTTTTCACTGTCTTTAATAAAGTTTCTTTTAATTAAGCTGTTGCTGGATTTCCTCTCTTCTGTGGGGTCTTATAGACGCTGCCATCACTAATCTAGGACATAGTGGCAGCTATGGGCTGCTATTAACTCCTTATTACCCCGATTACCACCACACCAGGGCAATCGGGATGATCCAGGTAAAGTACCGGGACTGTCTCATCTGATGGATGTGGCCATCCGTGAGGTTGCAGGCTGATATTTTTAGGCTGGGGGCAGCCTAATAACCATAGGCCTCCCCAGTCTGACAATACCAGCCCCAGTTGTGAGGCTTTCTTGGCTGGGTATCAAAATTGAGGGGACTGCACGCTGTTATTTATTTTACTGTACAATATAGACCCACCCACCGGCTTCTGTGATTGGTTGCAGTCAGACAGCTGTCATTCAGTGTGAGGGCGCATTTGACTGCAACCAATCACAGACATCGGTGAGCGGCGGAAGCCGTGAATATGTATGAGCCTAATGAGCTGCCCAGAAAGAAGAATGAGAGGCCGCAGGAGCAGTGTGACAGCCGCGCCGGTGATCGGTGAGTATGTAGCGTTGCTCCTACCCCTTTGTGCCTGGTTCTAGTCCCCATAGACTTTACATGGGGACCAGCATCTGGCCAGAAACCAGGGATCAATCCCCCTATGACTCCGAGTCAGCGGGGGATCGATCTGCCAGTCTTCCGAAACGCAGGGACAAAATGCAGAAAGAAGTGACATGCTGCAGCTTTTTTCTTCCACAGAAACTGCAAGGAAAAAAGCAACGTGTGCACAGCCTGTCTGAATTCTCATAGACTTTGCTGGGGAAGGCAATGCATGCAGTTTTGGGCAACAAACTGCACACAAAAACGTGGCAAAATACGCAGCGTGCGCACAGGGCCTAAAGATGGAATTGCTGCTGGTCAACTTGCCAGACCTGTCACAGTGGCCGGTGCATAATGTGTGGCAGATGGACAGGAGGTATGAGAACGGCCTCTGACTGCACCACATCCTTAGCTCTTCATTGTATTACCTGGCCGGTGTGTAATGTGTGGCAGATGGACAGGAGGTGTGAGAACGGCCTCTGACCACATCCTTAGCTCTTCATTATATTACCTGGCCGGTGTGTAATGTGTGGCAGATGGACAGGATGTGTGAGAATGGCCTCTGACCGCACCACAGCCTTAGCTCTTCATTTTATTATCTGGCCGGTGTGTAATGTGTGGCAGACGGACAGGAGGTGTGAGAACGGCCTCTGACCGCACCACATCCTCAGCTCCTAATTGTATTACCTGGCCGGTGTGTAATTTGTGGCAGACGAACAGGAGGTGTGAGAACGTCCTCTGACCACACCACAACCTTAGCTCTTCATTGTATTACCTGGCCGGTATGTAATGTGTGGCAGACGGACAGGAGGTATGAGAACGGCCTCTGACCGCACCACTTCCTTACCTCTTCATTATATTACCTGGCCGGTGTGTAATGTGTGGCAGACGAACAGGAGGTGTGAGAACGGCCTCTGACCGCACCACAACCTTAGCTCTTCATTGTATTACCTGGCCGGGGTGTAATGTGTGGCAGACGAACAGGAGGTATGAGAACGGCCTCTGACCGCACCTCAGCTTTAGCTCTTCATTGTATTACCTGGCCGGTGTGTAATGTGTGGTAGATGGACAGGAGGTATGAGAACGGCCTCTGACCGCACCACATCCTTAGCTCTTCATTATATTACCTGGCTGGTGTGTAATGTGTGGTAGATGGACAGGAGGTATGAGAACGTCCTCTGACCGAACCACATCCTTAGCTCTTCATTGTATTACCTGGCCGGTGTGTAATGTGTGGCAGATGGACAGGAGGTATGAGAACGGCTTCTGACCGCACCACATCCTTAGCTCTTCATTATATTACCTGGCCGGTGTGTAATGTGTGGCAGACAGACAGGAGGTGTGAGAACGGCCTCTGACGGCACCACATCCTTAGCTCTTCATTGTATTACCTGGCCGGTGTGTGATGTATGGCAGACAGACAGGAGGTATGAGAACGGCCTCTGACCGCACCACATCCTTAGCTCTTCATTGTATTACCTGGCCGGTGTGTAATGTGTGGCAGACGGACAGGAGGTATGAGAACGGCCTCTGACCGCACCACATCCTTAGCTCTTCATTGTATTACCTGGCCGTTGTGTAATGTGTGGTAGATGGACAGGAGGTATGAGAACGGCCTCTGACCGCACCACATCCTTAGCTCTTCATTATATTACCTGGCTGGTGTGTAATGTGTGGTAGATGAACAGGAGGTATGAGAACGTCCTCTGACCGCACCACATCCTTAGCTCTTCATTGTATTACCTGGCCGGTGTGTAATGTGTGGCAGATGGACAGGAGGTATGAGAACGGCTTCTGACCGCACCACATCCTTAGCTCTTCATTATATTACCTGGCCGGTGTGTAATGTGTGGCAGACAGACAGGAGGTGTGAGAACGGCCTCTGACCGCACCACATCCTTAGCTCTTCATTATATTACCTGGCCGGTGTGTAATGTGTGGCAGACAGACAGGAGGTGTGAGAACGGCCTCTGACCGCACCACATCCTTAGCTCTTCATTGTATTACCTGGCCGGTGTGTGATGTATGGCAGACAGACAGGAGGTATGAGAACGGCCTCTGACCGCACCACATCCTTAGCTCTTCATTGTATTACCTGGCCGGTGTGTAATGTGTGGCAGACGGACAGGAGGTATGAGAACGGCCTCTGACCGCACCACATCCTTAGCTCTTCATTGTATTACCTGGCCGGTGTGTAATGTGTAGCAGACGGACAGGAGGTGTGAGAACGGCCTCTGACCGCACCACATCCTTAGCTCTTCATTGTATTACCTGGCCGGTGTGTAATGTGTGGCAGATGGACAGGAGGTATGAGAACGGCCTCTGACCGCACCACATCCTTAGCTCTTCATTATATTACCTGGCCGGTGTGTAATGTGTGGCAGACAGACAGGAGGTGTGAGAATGGCCTCTGACCGCACCACATCCTCAGCTCTTCATTGTATTACCTGGCCGGTGTGTAATGTGTAGCAGACGAACAGGAGGTATGAGAACGGCCTCTGACCACACCACATCCTTAGCTCTTCATTGTATTACCTGGCCGGTGTGTAATGTGTATGTGATACAAATGAGACAAATATGAGTGTGTGATTGGATTAGAATAGGTATCCAGTTTTCAGAATAGGTGATTATGGAAGTCATGCTGTCCATATGCTACAATCCACGAGTGTTATGCCTGAACATGAGGAGTTAACTTGGTGAAAACATCATACCAGTGAACTTTGACATGTTAGACAATAGCAAACAAACCTTACAAACAAACTTTGAGGTTATGTTAGTAAGAGTAAACCTTAAAGCATTGTGTGGTGGTTAAATCATAAAACTTAAGTAGATGTTATACAATAGCAAACAAACCTTACAAACAAACTTTGGGTTATGTTAGTAAAGCTGGTGTCACACTAAACGACAGCGACAACGACGTCGCTGTTACGTCACCATTTTCGGTGACGTAACAGCGACCTTGTAAGTCGCTGTTATGATCGCTGCTTAGCTGTCAAACACAGCAGAAGCAGCGATCATAAGGTCGCTGTGCTACATGTTCAGAGAGCAGGGAGCCGCGCTTAGCGCTGGCTCCTTGCTCTCCTGCAGCACACATCGGGTTAATTAACCCGATGTGTGCTGCAGCTACATGTCACAGTTCAGAGAGCAGGGAGCCGCGCTTAGCGCTGGCTCCTTGCTCTCCTGCAGCACACATCGGGTTAATTAACCCGATGTGTGCTGCAGCTACATGTCACAGTTCAGAGAGCAGGGAGCCGCGCTTAGCGCTGGCTCCTTGCTCTCCTGCAGCACACATCGGGTTAATTAACCCGATGTGTGCTGCAGCTACATGTCACAGTTCAGAGAGCAGGGAGCCGCACGCACTGCTTAGCGCTGGCTCCTTGCTCTCCTTGCTACAGTATGCATCGGGTTAATTACCCGATGCATACTGTCTGCAGCCACATGTCACAGTGCAGGAGCCGGCACTGGCAGCAAGAGCGGAGGCTGGTAACCAGCGTAAACATCGGGTAACCAGGGAAAGGTCTTCCCTTGGTTACCCGATGTTTACGCTGGTTACAGCTTACCGCAGCTGCCAGTGCCGGCTCCTGATCGCTTCATTTCGTCGCTCTCTCGCTGTCACACACAGCGATGTGTGTGTCACAGCGGGAGAGTGACGACCAAAAAATGAAGCTGGACATTCAGCAACGACCGGCGACCTCACAGCAGGGGCCAGGTCGTTGCTGGATGTCACACACAGCGACAGCGACGGGACGTCGCTGCAACGTCACAGAAAATGGTGACGTAGCAGCGACGTCGTTGTCGTCGTCGTTATGTGTGACACCAGCTTAAGAGACTACCTTGAAGCACTGTGTGGTGGTTAATCATAAAACTTAAGTAAAACTTTAACTTTGGTAAAGTTACTGATGATTTTGCTAAAACTACGCAGCCGTGATGGAGGAGGATGTGAGAGCTGTGTATAAAAAAGGGGACCCTGTTCAGCGAGATAGGGAACATTCCAGGAGGTACAGTGGACACACTTCTTCTGTGATGGTGATACCAGAGTATTTCCTTCTCGCTGACCGTGGTCCCTCCGGTGGGAAGTGATGCTACAATATTTCGGTAATTATTGATGCTTTATTTCTCTATATACTATGATTTATATTGACTGTATGATTTACATTAATTGAATCAATAGAACAGGGTAATATTGTTTCTGTCATTCCATAATTGAACATTATCCTGATGCTATCTTAATAAATTGTTACATTATTGTTTTACCATAAAACTGTATTCAGTGTGCCTAATTTGTATATTAGTGAGCGCTACGTAAGTAAGGGCGTATCCGCCCTGTTACTTTGACGTGGTAAGACATAAATTGGCGTAGTCGGCAGGATAGTGAATATCTGGAAGGATGCATTTGAGTGGTATATTAGAAGAAGGTGAACGTTATGTAATGTAATCCGTGGAATAGACTGATTTTGTAGGTTGTTTCTTTTTGGCACCAATCCAGATCTTTATAATTCAAGAAGTATAACATTTTCAAGAAAATTGTTTATAACAAATAATCCTCCTGTCCTAATTTATTTTCAAGCAAGAGAATAATTTGTTGGCATTAGGCCAACATTTTTGGCTTTTTGGCAGAAAGCCAGGAAAAATGTTTAAGAAAGGGAAGGAGGAGGAGGATTGTGTGGAGATCCCTGGCTCGACCAAGGCTCCGTATAATTGTTATAGCACAGGAGATGCGTTGTTGTGGATTGGCAGAACCCTGGGAGAGTAAGCTCAAGGGTTCACAACCCCATGATGTTGTTTCTGTACTCATGGGGGTCCCTGCAAAAGGCAGGTGATGCAACCCCCCATGATGTTGTTTTTGTACTCATGGGGGTCCCTGCAAAAGGCAGGTGATGGAACCACCCATGATGTTGTTTCTGTACTCATGGGGGTCCCTGCAAAGGCAGGTGATGTAGTTTCATTGGGGAGACGCAATGAGCCTCTCGATGTTGTTAAATTACTCGAGGGTTTCCCTGCAAAGTCAGGTGATGCAGTTTCATTGGGGAGACGCAATTGGGCGTTAGCCTCAGAACCCCATGATGTTGTTACTGTACTCATGGGGGTCCCTGCAAAGTCAGGTGATGCAGTTTAATTGGGGAGACGCAATTATGCGTTAGCCTTAGAACCCCATGATGTTGTTTCTGTACTCATGGGGGTCCCCGTAAAGGCGGGTGATGTGTATATAGGACAATGTATGTGGATTTTGCTCAGTACTTACCAAGTTATGCATGAGCGGAATACCAATATACAAAGAAAGTGTTCACAAATGGAACAAAAAGTAGTTGAGATCGGAGGACAAAAAGTGGTGTTAGAATCTAATACTCGCTTACTCCGTGACAAGTTGGAACATTATCAGAATGTTGCAGAAAAAGCTGCAGTAAAGGTAGCTCAAAACAAGCATAAAAAAACGCAGAGGTAGAGTTAACAAAGAAAAGGTGCATAAAAGTATTGCATCAGCCTCTATAGCCTGGGATCTGGTTAATTGGGATGGGGATGTGTGGAATACCACCTCCTCTGATGAGGACTGGGAAGATTTCCCAGATCCTACTATTGATCCACCCGGGAGGATTACTATGAAATCCATTAAAAAGAGATCTGAAAGAATAGAATATGAAACAACACGAGTCCAAGCACGGGACGGTGGGGGAAATCCTCAATATGATGAGGATGGACAGCCCATCTAGGTAGAGAATGTAAAACCTCATATCCGCAGTCGAGTGACTGTGGAAGATTTTTCCCAAAATGAGATAGATATCTTGAAGTGCTTGGGAACAGAGCAAGTGGGGAAGAGTGTGGCAGAATCTGCCCCTACTCACGAGCTAGAGTCTGCATCAGATAGTGATGCATAGGTAGCCAGCCAAGCCCCTATTTAGATAAAAAGGGATGAACGTTTCTATGTAAATTTGCAAATTCATTAGAAAGGGGGGAATATTCAAAGAGTCCCTGCTTTAATTGATACAGGGGCGGAGGCTACTTTGATTTATGGAAATCCAAAGAAGTATAAAGGTCCCAAAATTAAAATTGCTGGGCTAGGAGGAAAAGTAACAATGGGTGTACAAACCCAGGTTGCTTTAAAAATAGGGAACTTACTCATCAGAAAATACAGTGTGTTTGTTGTCCCTATCCATGAATATATCTTGGTCCATAGATATATTGAAAGGAATGACCCTGTATCTGAAGGAAGGAAAATTTTCCTTTGGGGTAAAAAAACAGGATCTTGTACATTGTAATACAATAATGGTGGGCAAAGTCAAAATGCCAACAATTCATGTTCCCCCAGCTACTAAAATGGTGGCTATGAAACAGTACAGGATCCCAGGGGGTCATAAAGAAATTGGGGAAACCATCAAAGAATTGGTGGGAATAGGAGTAATGCGTCCTACAACCACTGCATGGAATAACCCAATTTGGCCAGTAAAAAAAAAAAAGTGATGTTTCATGGAGAATGACAGTGGATTACCGGGAGTTGAATAAGCATACTCCTCCCTTGACCGCTGCTGTTCCTGATACTATCACTATTATTGAAAATATTCAAAGTCATGATGGTACCTGGTATGCAGTGATAGATCTGGCTAATGTTTTTTTTTTTCGCAATACCCATAGAGGAGAAGGCGCAAGATCAGTTTGCCTTCACCTGGCTAGGGAGGCAGTACACTTCCACTAGGTTGCCTCAAGGTTGGATTCACAGTCCAACTATCTGTCACCGAACGGTGGCCGAACACCTGGATGAGTTCTCATTGCCTGCAGAAATGCAGTTTTCTCATTATATCGATGATATAATGATACAGGGAAAAGATGAGGAGTCAGTAAAAGATCAGCTGACCAAATTACTCTCTCACATGAGATCCAAAGGGTGGGAGATTAATGATGCTAAGGTCCAAGGACCGGCTCAGTCGGTCAAGTTCCTAGGAATCCAATGGAACAAGGGACATAGGGAAATTTTACCCAAGGCAAGACAGAAAATAATTAATTTCCCTATTTTAAAGTCAAAACAAGAGACCCAATCATACATTGGTCTTTTTGGCTTCTGGAGACAGCATATCCCATATTTGGGGCAATTGATGGCTCCATTGTACAAAGTGACTCGGAAAAAGTCTGAATTTCAATGGAGTGAGGAACAACAAAATGCTTTTAAAATGGCAAAAGAGGCCATTAAATAACTGTAGACCTGTGGCCAATTAAGAAAGGGGACATTGAATTAAATGTTTCCGTGCAACACCTGTATGCAAATTGAGCATTGTGGAAAAAGCAAGGGGCAAAGAGAGTTCCCCTTGGCTTTTGGAACCGTAAATTGCCAAATGCAGGAGAAAAATATACCCCATTTGAGCAACAGCTAATAGCGTGCTATTGGGTGCTAGTGGAAACTGAACAAATGACAATAGGACATTTAGTCCTATTAAGACCTCAGATACCCATAATGCAATGGGTATTATCAAATCCTAAATCCAACAGGGTAGGACATGCCCAGGAACAAAGTATCATTAAATGGAAATGGTACATTTCAGAAAGGGCAAAGAAAGGAGAAGGTGGGGTTGCCACCTTACATGAAAAAATTGCTGAAATATCAGAGGATCCAGGAGTGAATCCTCTCCAAGCAGCTCAAATAGAAGAATCTCCAGTCAAGTGGGGACAGAGCTATTCAGACTTGTCAGAAGATCAACAGAGGCACGCCTGGTTCACGGATGGATCTGCCAGGTATGTCAATGGAAAAAGACAGTGGAAAAGTGTAGCATACAATCCAAAGTTGGAAAAACACATTACCATGGAGGGACAGGGAAAGAGCAGTCAGTATGCTGAATTGTATGCTGTCTTCCTTGCTGTAAGTTTTGAGCAAGGAAATTAATGTCATTTGTACACGGACTCCTGGTCAGTGGCAAATGGATTAGCCACCTGGATAATGGGGTGGAAAAGACATAATTGGTTGATCCATGGTAAAAAGGTGTAGGGTAAAGAGGTATGGCAAATTCTTGAAAAACTAATTCAGAATACCAAAAACAACTGTTTCATGTAGATGCATGTACCTATTGACTCACTTGAACGTCTGTTTAATTCCAAAGCAGATAAAGCAGCTGCAATACTCAAAACAACCACTGAAGGAGAAAAAGCAGTAGTACCAGAGAGATCTACCCCTTTGTCTGCCGGGTTGGATCTTCATTCTACTAAGGTTGTGTTAATAACACCAGGTAAGGTGGGGGTTATTCCCACAGGTTTTGGATGTTAGATTCTGAAAGGACATTATGGGCAAATAGCTACAAGATCTAGTTTTAACATTAAAAGGAGCAGTGGTGGTGGGTGGAGTAATTGATTTAGATTATCAAGGTGAAATTAAAGTAATAATGATCAATATGGGTGAAGAACCTTTGATTATTGAAAAAGATCAGCGAATGGCACAGATGCTGCTGATACCTGTATCTTTAGCCCAGGCTGAGGAAGGAAGCGTTCCTACTGAATTAACCCTTAGAGGAGACAAGGGGTTTGGGTCCTCAAATATCACTAATGTAGGTGTCAAAATCTGGATCCAAAATGTTCAAGGACCGCCTTCTGAGGCTGAGGTCATTGCAGTAGGGAAAGATCATACCCTATTATTAATAAGACCTGGGGTTGAGAAATGGGAGTATGTTCCTCAAGAAAAATGTTATTTGCGGGAATAATACTTGTGTCTCTTGATTACAGAAGTGAAAATCAGTTTATGGAATCCTTGGTGCAGAATTGTTGGTCAATCTAGAAAATGAAGTGTCAGATGTAGTGGCTATGGGTCCTGGTACTCCCTTTTGTGGATGGATGGAAGAATTTCTACCAGGAGAAGCCAATGGCCAATCAATTCTTAATACATCATCAAGTGATTTCTGAGGCATTGAACAGCAGTCAACATATGGATTGCTGGATATGAACCCACTCTCCGGATGGGTAAATCTTCCTTGGTGGCAAGGAAACATGAGGAGAACTAATACAAACTTACAATACTTGGCATTTCAAGGAGGATCATGGGTGCCAAGAAATAAAAACAGGATTGACTAAATTGGGAACTGTAACCATGGACAACATTCAAATAAGTTTCAAATCAACTTTAAATACGGCGGATGCTTTAAAACCTATATTGCTGGCAAGGTTTATTCACAATAATTCATGGACATTTACTAAAATGTTTGTGAACAGGACTAATGAATCTTGTAGTAATATACAAGGGAATTTGATGTGTAATGAGTCGTCTGAATACACACCAGGACAAGAAACTTGTGCTAATCCAGATGTGGGTTATTGTAGTCCTGTTGGACAAAGCCCTGGTTGGTGTAATTTAGTTTATCGATTAATATTGAAACATTAATAGAAAAGATAAAAACTGTATGAACAATGAATGTTTATGTTGTTTGAACAAGTGGGTCTTGTGTTCAATAATGGTATGATGCTCGGAGACAAAAGAGACCAAAACGTTTTGATGGTTTTGTGTAGCAATGGTCATGCATAACATCAATAATCAAGGACCGATTGTGATACAAATGAGACAAATATGAGTGTGTGATTGGATTAGAATAGGTATCCAGTTTTCAGAATAGGTGATTATGGAAGTCATGCTGTCCATATGCTACAATCCACGAGTGTTATGCCTGAACATGAGGAGTTAACTTGGTGAAAACATCATACCAGTGAACTTTGACATGTTAGACAATAGCAAACAAACCTTACAAACAAACTTTGAGGTTATGTTAGTAAGAGTAAACCTTAAAGCATTGTGTGGTGGTTAAATCATAAAACTTAAGTAGATGTTATACAATAGCAAACAAACCTTACAAACAAACTTTGGGTTATGTTAGTAAGAGACAACCTTGAAGCACTGTGTGGTGGTTAATCATAAAACTTAAGTAAAACTTTAACTTTGGTAAAGTTACTGATGATTTTGCTAAAACTACGCAGCCGTGATGGAGGAGGATGTGAGAGCTGTGTATAAAAAAGGGGACCCTGTTCAGCGAGATAGGGAACATTCCAGGAGGTACAGTGGAGACACTTCTTCTGTGATGGTGATACCAGAGTATTTCCTTCTCGCTGACCGTGGTCCCTCCGGTGGGAAGTGATGCTACAATATTTCGGTAATTATTGATGCTTTATTTCTCTATATACTATGATTTATATTGACTGTATGATTTACATTAATTGAATCAATAGAACAGGGTAATATTGTTTCTGTCATTCCATAATTGAACATTATCCTGATGCTATCTTAATAAATTGTTACATTATTGTTTTACCATAAAACTGTATTCAGTGTGCCTAATTTGTATATTAGTGAGCGCTACGTAAGTAAGGGCGTATCCGCCCTGTTACTTTGACGTGGTAAGACAGTGTAGCAGACGGACAGGAGGTGTGAGAACGTCCTCTGACCGCACCACATCCTCAGCTCTTCATTGTATTACCTGGCCGGTGTGTAATGTGTGGCAGATGGACAGGAGGTATGAGAACGGCCTCTGACCGCACCACAGCCTTAGCTCTTCATTATATTACCTGGCCGGTGTGTAATGTGTGGCAGATGGACAGGAGGTATGAGAACGGCCTCTGACCGCACCACATCCTTAGCTCTTCATTATATTACCTGGCCGGTGTGTAATGTGTGGCAGATGGACAGGAGGTATGAGAACGGCCTCTGACCGCACCACAGCCTTAGCTCTTCATTATATTACCTGGCCGGTGTGTAATGTGTGGCAGACGGACAGGAGGTATGAGAACGGCCTCTGACCGCACCACATCCTTAGCTCTTCATTGTATTACCTGGCCGGTGTGTAATGTGTGGCAGATGGACAGGAGGTATGAGAACAGCCTCTGACCGCACCACATCCTTAGCTCTTCATTGTATTACCTGGCCGGTGTGTAATGTGTGGCAGATGGACAGGAGGTATGAGAACGGCCTCTGACCACACCACATCCTCAGCTCTTCATTATATTACCTGGCCGGTGTGTAATTTGTGGCAGACGAACAGGAGGTGTGAGAACGTCCTCTGACCACACCACAACCTTAGCTCTTCATTGTATTACCTGGCCGGTGTGTAATGTGTGGCAGACGGACAGGAGGTATGAGAACGGCCTCTGACCGCACCACTTCCTTACCTCTTCATTATATTACCTGGCCGGTGTGTAATGTGTGGCAGACGAACAGGAGGTGTGAGAACGGCCTCTGACCGCACCACAACCTTAGCTCTTCATTGTATTACCTGGCCGGTGTGTAATGTGTGGCAGACGAACAGGAGGTATGAGAACGGCCTCTGACCGCACCACATCCTTAGCTCTTCATTATATTACCTGGCCGGTGTGTAATGTGTGGCAGACAGACAGGAGGTGTGAGAACGGCCTCTGACCGCACCACATCCTTAGCTCTTCATTGTATTACCTGGCCGGTGTGTGATGTATGGCAGACAGACAGGAGGTATGAGAACGGCCTCTGACCGCACCACATCCTTAGCTCTTCATTGTATTACCTGGCCGGTGTGTAATGTGTAGCAGACGGACAGGAGGTGTGAGAACGGCCTCTGACCGCACCACATCCTTAGCTCTTCATTGTATTACCTGGCCGGTGTGTAATGTGTGGCAGATGGACAGGAGGTATGAGAACGGCCTCTGACCACACCACATCCTTAGCTCTTCATTATATTACCTGGCCGGTGTGTAATGTGTGGCAGACAGACAGGAGGTGTGAGAACGGCCTCTGACCGCACCACATCCTTAGCTCTTCATTGTATTACCTGGCCGGTGTGTGATGTATGGCAGACAGACAGGAGGTGTGAGAACGGCCGCTGACCGCACCACATCCTCAGCTCTTCATTGTATTACCTGGCCGGTGTGTAATGTGTAGCAGACGAACAGGAGGTATGAGAACGGCCTCTGACCACACCACATCCTTAGCTCTTCATTGTATTACCTGGCCGGTGTGTAATGTGTAGCAGACGGACAGGAGGTGTGAGAACGTCCTCTGACCGCACCACATCCTCAGCTCTTCATTGTATTACCTGGCCGGTGTGTAATGTGTGGCAGATGGACAGGAGGTATGAGAACGGCCTCTGACCGCACCACAGCCTTAGCTCTTCATTATATTACCTGGCCGGTGTGTAATGTGTGGCAGACGGACAGGAGGTATGAGAACGGCCTCTGACTGCACCACATCCTTAGCTCTTCATTGTATTACCTGGCCGGTGTGTAATATGTAGCAGACGGACATGAGGTGTGAGAACAGCCTCTGACCGCACCACATCCTTACCTCTTCAATGTATTACCTGGCCGGTGTGTAATGTGTGGCAGACGGACAGGAGGTATGAGAATGGCCTCTGACCGCACCACATCCTTAGCTCTTCATTGTATTACCTGGCCGGTGTGTAATGTGTAGCAGACGGACAGGAGGTGTGAGAACGTCCTCTGACCGCACCACATCCTCAGCTCTTCATTGTATTACCTGGCCGGTGTGTAATGTGTGGCAGACGGACAGGAGGTATGAGAACGGCCTCTGACCGCACCACATCCTTAGCTCTTCATTGTATTACCTGGCCGGTGTGTAATGTGTTGCAGACGGACAGGAGGTATGAGAACGGCCTCTGACCGCACCACATCCTTAGCTCTTCATTGTATTACCTGGCCGGTGTGTAATGTGTGGCAGATGGACAGGAGGTATGAGAACGGCCTCTGACCGCACCACATCTTTAGCTCTTCATTGTATTACCTGGCCGATGTGTAATGTGTGGCAGTTGGACAGGAGGTATGAGAACAGCCTCTGACCGCACCACATCCTTAGCTCTTCATTATATTACCTGGCCGGTGTGTAATGTGTAGCAGACGGACATGAGGTGTGAGAACGGCCTCTGACCACACCACATCCTTAGCTCTTCATTATATTACCTGGCCAGTGTGTAATGTGTGGCAGACGAACAGGAGGTGTGAGAACGGCCTCTACCGCACCACATCCTTAGCTCTTCATTATATTATCTGGCCAGTGTGTAATGTGTGGCAGACGGACAGGAGGTGTGAGAACGGCCTCTGACCACATCCTTAGCTCTTCATTTTATTACCTGGCCGGTGTGTAATGTGTGGCAGATGGACAGGAAGTGTGAGAACGGCCTCTGACTGCACCACATCCTTAGCTCTTCATTATATTACCTGGCCGGTGTGTAATGTGTGGCAGATGGACAGGAGGTATGAGAACGGCCTCTACCGCACCACAGCCTTAGCTCTTCATTATATTACCTGGCATAACGTTACTCACTAGTGTTTGATGGCCCTGACAGAAGTTAAGAAGCATTGAACGACCGCCCTATTACATGGAATACATTACAAGCTGCGGTCAGACACATTTCACCTATATGATGATTATGGCAGCATGTACATCATTGTGAATAGATTTATTTAATAAAATAACCACTTTAAAGGGAAAAAAACCCTACATAGCAAAGTTTGTAATAGTGAGTTGAAAGAAAAAATCTGCAAAGGGCGCCCTGCAACTAAAGGTCTTGTCCTGATTAACTACTCATTAATTTTTTTTTTTCTTTCCTTTGATCCCATGTGTAACACAACAACAAGAAACTTTAGTACCACTACATGAGTTCAGAAGTGTTTTCATCAAGACATTGATCTCTTGCAGCCAATCACCAACCTCAGCAACTTGTTCCAGCTACATCGGATGAGCCACGGAGATTTGTGATTGGCTGCAGCAATTTTGATGTGATATCACAGCCAAACAGCATAGAACATGACAGCAGTGAAGACCATGCTCAATCTGGTTTGGGACTGTAAGGGTATGAGCACAATCAGTGTTTGCAACATTTTGGACGTAGCGTGTTTTTTCCGCGTCCAGAATGCTGTGTTGTGCAGTACAAGCACAGTGGATGGATTTATAGAAATCTCCTGCCCACTGCGCTTCTTTTCTCTGCTCCATAAATTGATATATGGTGTGGCTTTCCAAGACGCAGCATATCAATATCTGTTGCTCTGGCCCGACTGTTCTCCACAGGGAGAAAAAAAGCAAAACTTGGTAGCGTGCCGAACCATGATCGTAGGCATGGACTGCTGTGTTCTCCTGCAGAGCAAACTCGCATTCCCACAGGTGGGCTGACACTGCGTCAGCTGCTGTACATGCAACCTAAGAGCTTAGATTGTAGTCTTCCACATCACTTAGCCTATGTGAAAATAATCAATGTCAACACTTTCAAATCTCGAACTACTAATAGTATACTAATACATGACAGACTGAACAGGAGTCAACAGTGTGATGCAGCAGCAAAAAAGGCAAACACAATTGTGCAATGTATTAACAGAAGCACAGATTACGTGAAGTAATTATCACCCTCTACTCTTTGGTCAGACCTCATCTGCAATTCTGGGCACCACGTCTTAAAAAATACCTCAACAAATTGGAGCAAGTTCAGAGAAGAGCGACCAGAATGGTGAAGGTCTACAAACCATGTCCTATGAGGAACAGTTACAGGATTTGGGAATGTTTAGCTTGAAAAAATTAAAACGGAGGAAACTTAATACCTCTCTACAAATATCTCATGGGCTTTCACACTGTAGAGAGGTCAGCCCTATTCTCATTTGCACAAGGAAAGGCTAAAAGCAATGGGGTGAAACTGATTGGGAGGAGTCACAGGATAGATATTAGCCCACTACGATTTAGCTTTTTGATATAGAGCAGTAGAAATCCCAGTGGGCAGAAGGATCCGGTCCTTTATGCCAATAACTCTTGCATTAAAACACTCATATGGACCTGGTCCTTTAGCCCACTAGAATTTAGATTTCTCATAAAGAGCAGGCTAAATCCCAGTGGGCAGAAGGACCGGTCCTTTATCCCACTAAGTCTTGTATTAACCCCTTCATGACCCATGAAGCATATATCAGTCATAGATCTGTGAGGTTAATCCCGCCCCCTACCAATGGCAGGCCGCGGCGATTCGTGCACATATCAGCTGATTTCAACAGCTGACGTGTGCCTGCAAGTTACGAGTGGAATCGCTTTCCACCCGCAACTTTTAACCCCTTACATCTCGCTGCCATTATCTGGCAGCGAGATGTATATTGTCACGCTCCCCGGGCCCCGACGCCGTTCCCCACTCACCGCTCCGGCCCCCGGGTTCTCCTGCCTCCAGCCACGCGTCCTCCTCGGCACCCTCCAGGCTCCCGGGCCCCCGTTCCCGGCACTCCTCTGCGACCCAGGACACCCTGTCTGTCTCCCCTGCATCCTTGGCACCGCTCCCTGCTCTGGCCTCCGGCACCCGGGCATCGCGCATGCGCATTAGGGCGCGCGCACGGTCACTGACCTCCTCTTAAAGACCCAGCACTCCTAAACAGGATATTGCATCAGTCAGGGTCAGGTATATTAGGAGCTTCCTGACTCTAGGGCATCGCCTGTTCTACGAGTTCTGTAGCTAGGAGTTCAGGTCCCCTTTGCTGTGCCTCGTTCTCACTTTATGTCTTCCACAGAACCAGTTCTACCAAGCAAACCTGGTCCTGACCATAACCTGTCCGAGTGGTCCTACGAGGACTGTCAGCTGAGACGCCACCATCTTCTGCAGTCTGAACCTGCCTTCTACCCTCGGCCTCACCTGGTGACCTCAGCCTCCTCTACCGGTTGGACTCTGCTCACGTCTGACGTCTCTACCTGCCACCGGTACCCGGGCACCGTCATCACACCTGGCACCAGGAACTCTTTGTCCCCATGGACTTCCTCATTCCAGCTTCCGGAAAGGACTCTGACCTTATCCTGCTTAGTGCTCCGGCAACCGTGCACCTAGGCCCTCTGGTGGGGTGACTGGACAGTCCCTGTATAGGGGTTAGCTCTGTGTTGCTTCACTGGGGGAGTCCGGTGCATGGCCCAGAGGATCCACCACCCGGCGTAACATATATGCACGTGGCCATTACTTTTACTTACCGCCACCCCCACCGGAAGTCACGTGCGTGATCGAGTGACTTTCGGTCGTTGCCATGGTAGCACAGGGTCATGTGAAGAAGCCTGCTCTAACATGAGTCACTTTCTCTCAATGTCGGCATAGTGCCAGCACTGAGAGTAAAGCAACATATCTGCAGATCTCAGCTCTGTAGCTGAGATCTGAAGATATGGAAGAGTGATCGGATTGTTGATCTATATAGCCCCCTAGGAGGAGTAGTAAAATAAAAAAACAGTAAAAAAAGCTTTAAAAAATAAAAAAAACCCTAAAAGTTGAAATCACCCTGCTTTCTCCCCATTGAAAATTAAAGGGTTAAAAAAATAAAAAATATACACATATTTGGTATCGCCACGTTCACGTAGCATCAAAAAAATTCCAAACGCCAAAATTACGTTTTTTGGTTGCCGCAAGTTTTGCACAAAATGCAATAACAGGCGATCAACATGTAGCATCTGCGCAAAAATGGTATCATTAAAAATGTCAGCTCGAGACGCAAAAAATAAGCTGTCACTGATCCATAGATCCCGAAAAATGAGACCACTCCGGGTTTAGGAAAATAGCGCAAAACGTACACCACTGTTATAAAAGCAAACCTATACATGTTTGGTGTCTACAAACTCGCACTGACCTCAGGCATCACAACAACACATCAGTTTTACCATATAGTGAACATGGTGAATAAAATATCCCAAAAACTATTGTGCGATCACACTTTTTTTGCAGTTTTTCCACACTTGGATTTTTTTTGCCATTTTTCAGTACATTATATGGTAAAACTTATGGTTTCATTTAAAAGTACAACTCGTCCCGCAAAAAATAAGCCCTCATATGGCAGGATTGACAGAAAAATAAAAAGGTTACGGCTCTTGGAAGAAGGGGAGTAAAAAACAAAAACGCTAAAATGGAAAACACCCTGGGGCTGAAGGGGTTAAAACACTCATTGGGACCAGGTCCTTGTAGCCATTGGGATTTAGCCATGACCCTAGATATATGGCTGCTCTGTGCTTCCAGGACCTGTGATGATGTCACATGGAGGGAGGAGTCAGGGGTCACATGATCAGCTCCTCAGTGTATGCAGGGCTCTGCTGTGCTGGGTGTCATGGTGCTGGATGAGGGGAAGTTTATGTGTGGGGTCAGGAGGGGTTTACAGTGTGGATGTAGCAGTGCCGTGTGTATACGAGGTGTACGGAGCAGAGCCGTGTGTGTACGAGGTGTACGGAGCAGAGCCGTGTGTGTACAAGGTGTACGGAGCAGAGCCGTGTGTGTACGAGGTGTACGGAGCAGAGCCGTGTGTGTACAAGGTGTACGGAGCGGAGCCGTGTGTGTACGAGGTGTACGGAGCGGAGCCGTGTGTGTACGAGGTGTACGGAGCAGAGCCGTGTGTGTACGAGGTGTACGGAGCAGAGCCGTGTGTGTACGAGGTGTACGGAGCAGAACCGTGTGTGTACAAGGTGTACGGAGCAGAGCCGTGTGTGTACGAGGTGTACGGAGCAGAGCCCTGTGTGTACGAGGTGTACGGAGCGGAGCCGCGTGTGTACGAGGTGTACGGAGCAGAGCCGCGTGTGTACGAGGTGTACGGAGCAGAGCCGTGTGTGTACGAGGTGTACGGAGCGGAGCCGCGTGTGTACGAGGTGTACGGAGCGGAGCCGCGTGTGTACGAGGTGTACGGAGCGGAGCCGCGTGTGTACGAGGTGTACGGAGCGGAGCCGCGTGTGTACGAGGTGTACGGAGCGGAGCCGTGTGTGTACGAGGTGTACGGAGCAGAACCGTGTGTGTACGAGGTGTATGGAGCAGAGCCGTGTGTGTACGAGGTGTATAGAGCAGAGCCGTGTGTGTATGGAGCAGAGCCGTGTGTGTACGAGGTGTACGGAGCGGAGCCGTGTGTGTGCGAGGTGTACGGAGCGGAGCCGTGTGTATATGACGTGTACGGAGCGGAGTGTATAACATGTATGGATTGTGTATTCCTTTCTCGCCTTTTCATTGGGGGACACAGACCATGGGTTATATGTTGTCTCCAGGGGAGGCTTGACACTAAATTTAAAAAAGAGCTCCTCCTCCCACAGCATATAACCCCAGCTAGGCGGGAACTAGCTCAGTTCTTTTTAGTGTCAGCAGGGAGGCTGACACGTCTGACCTGAGCCCCAGGCCAGCTCATGTTTTTTGTTTATTTATTTCATTTTCTTTGTGATTTTATTCTATTTTTGACTATGGGGCAATACCAGGGTATGCTCACCCTCGTTCCCCCCCGTGTACGGGCAGAGGAAACCTGGCGTGCACAAGCCGCCAGTCTTCCCTCGCGCCCAAGTGGTCGGGTCTGCGTACCCCTCCAGGCTCCCTGGAAGCACCTCACAAAGGTAGCTCCAGAGGGCTAAGCAGAGCCGAGCAACTGCTAGCCTTGAGCCGAAGATGCGTCCCCGAGATCTCCGCATCACAGTACCGACGCGTCTTCAGACGGAGCAAGAGCAGGTAGGGAGAGGACGTGTACCCGTCCCCTGCATCCATCCGCCGCCTGAGGAGGCGCCGGTGGGGTGATGCAGGCCGTGTTCCCGGGGAAGCATCATAAATTTAGCTCCCGATGTCGGCCTGCATGTTTAGCAACGCCCCCTCCACTGCTCTAGAAGCCGCTCCCTCTAGTGGGCCGTCTCTCCCCTCCATGCTGCTAGAGAACACTGGACGCCATTACATGTGGGGAGCAGAAACAGGTGAGATCGCTTCCTTGGCTCTGCAACTCTGCAGCACTATATACCGCTCTGTTCAGCGGTATATCGCTGTCTTTCTAGCGGTGTGTGCCTGCTGGCTGGCGGTGTATATCAGCTTTCAGCGGTATATACTGACTGTGCCTGCAGGTATATACTGACTGTTTGGCAGTGTATGCCACTTTACTATTGGTATATACCAGCTCTGTATAGCAGTCCCTTTCTAATACTGCTACTAGCTCCTCACCCACAGTAGTGTAGTACTGCTAAAGGCTCACAGTATAATTGTACGTTTGTTGCTGACATGCGAAAAACCGCAAGGGTGATAAAGCTTCCCAGGCATCCTCTATGGACCTGTACTATGCTTGTACCACCTGTGGAAGCTCGTTTCCCAATGGTCGAAGCTCTCCACTCTGCCGAGGCTGCGATGCCCCTACTACAATGTCACAACAGGCGTTGCCGGACCAGGGGGTCGTGCAATCTGTGGGTTCGGCCCCGGCCGCCATTCAGGCAGCACCCCCGTCTGATGAGGCTATCCCTGCATGGGCTCTTCTGATGTCTAAAAGGTTAGATGACCTTGCCGCTCAGATATCTCAGCCTTCCACAGGCTCCCACAGCCTCCCCCAGGCTCAGCTCCCTCAGAGGAGCCCGCCTTCGTCTGGTGAATCATCCCCAGTACGTAAAAAGGCTGTCTCCAATAGGCGCCATTGCGACCGCTCAGCCTCTTCTGACTCATATGATGGTCAGTCTGACTCAGACTCCGTGACCTTTAGTAGTCACGATTCCCGAGACTCTGACTCTGATTCAGATGTCCCTTCTGAGTCTAGGCATATGGAAGACACTTTAATAGCGGCTGTCAATCAATCTGTCGATTTCTGATCAGCCCTCGGACCCAACTTCTCAGTCGGCAATCAAGCAAGCCAAGAAGCCTCCTAAGTCCTTTGCCCAGGATCCGATTTTTCATCAAATCGTATCTAAACGGTGGGATCACTCTGATAGGAGGTTTAATAAAAAATCCTCCTCTTCATTCGCTTATACCTTTCCCCCGGAAATGGTTAAGCCCTGGTCGGTACCCCTTGTTGTGGATCCGCCAGTATCCAGACTGGCTAAACACACGGTTATGTCTGTTTCAGACAACGCGTCTCTTAAGGACTCGTCCGACCGCGCAGTTGATGCTGCGGTCAAATCTATTTTTCAGGCTTTGGGCTCCTCTCTGCGCCCCCTGTTTGCCATGACATGGGTGGCAAGAGCAATGAGCGTGTGGAGTAGGAATCTGCGCAAGTTGCTTCGCCCTTGCAATATTCCCCTGGAGGCTCTTGAGATTCTTGATTTGTTCTCTCTCGCCTCTAATTATCTTCTTCACGGCTCTCTAGATGCAGCCAGCTGGTCAGCCCTAACGGCAGCCAATGCTGTCTTCGCCCGCAGGGTTCTGTGGCTAAAAATATGGAATGCGGACAGTGCCTCCAAGAAGTCCCTGTCCACACTTCCCTTCCAGGGTCTTCGTCTGTTTGGTGAATCCCTGGACAAGCTCATATCTGAGGCGACGGGTGGTAAAAGTACCATTCTACCACAAAAGCGGCCTGTAGCCAGAAATTTAAAAAAAAAATCTTCTTGGCGCAGGCAGTCCTTACGGCCTGCCCCCCAAAAGCCATCGGCCCAAGGACCGTCCCAACGCTCAGATCGAGGATCAGGTCCCTCAAGAGGCTCGTCTTGGCGTTCACACTCCAAGCAGCCTAAATCCAAAGGACCTCGCTCTGTACAGGCCCCCTCAGCATGACGCCAGGTATCCCGCAGATCCGACTCCTGTGGGAGGGCGGCTTCTGCTTTTTCGGGATATCTGGCTGGACCACACTCACGATGCCTGGGTTCGAGAAATCGTCACCTCGGGTTACAAGATCGATTTCCATTCCCTGCCGGCCAACAGGTTTCTGCGTTCTCGTCTCCCAAGGTCCGAAACGCAAAACCGGGCCTTATTTCAGGCCATAGCTTCTTTACAAAAAGCAAACGTTATCATTCCAGTGCCCCTGGAACAGCGCGGCAAAGGTTTCTACTCAAACCTTTTTGTCGTTCCCAAAAAAGATGGCTCTGTCCGCCCTATCTTGGACCTCAAACGGCTGAACAAATTCGTACGGATTCGAACTTTCCGAATGGAATCATTGAGAGCTGTACTAGCCGCCATGGAACCTGGAGAATTCCTAGCTTCCATAGACGTTCAAGATGCTTACTTACACATTCCCATAAGTGTCTCTCTTCAACGGTTCCTTCGCTTTGCCGTAGGACACCGTCATTTCCAATTCAGGGCCCTCCCCTTTGGGCTGGCCACTGCGCCTCGGGTCTTCACAAAGGTCATGGCGGCCGTCATGTCCATTCTACACCCCAGAGGAATCCTGGTCGTTCCCTATTTGGACGACCTTCTTGTCAAAGGAAGCTCTCCTCACGTTTGCTCAGAAAGCGTGCAGATTTGCCTAGACACGCTGTCAAGGCTAGGGTGGCTTGTCAATTTCAACAAGTCATCCCTCATTCCTCATCAGCGCATCACCTTTTTAGGTACGCTGATAGACATGGCTCAGTCCCCGGGTTTTCCTTCCATGTCTCGGTCTGCGCTCAGCTCCCTCGTCTGGTGGACTCAAGCCTCATCCCTATCTCAAGGGAAGTCCTTCCGCCCGGTCCACTGGCAGGTAGTCACGACGGATGCCAGCCTGATAGGCTGGGGGGCGGTGTTTCTCCACCACACTGTTCAGGGACGCTGGTCTCCTTCCGAGCGCTCTCTGCACATCAATGTTCTGGAGATCAGAGCCATATTTCTGGCCCTTCAGAATCTTCAACCCTTATTACTGGGCCTCCCTGTTCGGATCCAGTCAGACAATGCCACGGCCGTGGCGTACATCAACCGTCAGGGAGGAACTCACAGCAAGGCAGCGATGAAGGAGGTATCCAGAATTCTTCTTTGGGCAGAGAAGCACATCCCCATCATTTCAGCTGTCCATATCCCAGGGGTAGACAACTGGGGCGCAGACTTTCTCAGCAGACAGGGTCTAGCGGCAGGAGAATGGTCTCTCCACGACAAAGTGTTTCATCAGATCACTCTACATTGGGGACTCCCGGATGTGGACCTCATGGCGTCTCGAATGAATGCCAAGATACGTCCTTTCATATCTCGGTCGAGAGACCCGCTAGCGCTCGGCTCCAACGCTCTAGTCTTTCCATGGTCGCAGTTCCGCCTACCCTACATCTTCCCTCCATTTCCTCTCATTCCGAGAGTAATCAAGAAAATCAAAGCGGAGGGAATTCCGGTGATCCTCGTGGCCCCGGACTGGCCCAGGAGAGCCTGGTACCCAGAGCTCCTCCAACTTCTCAGCGACACTCCCTGGCGTCTTCCCGACCGCCCGGGTCTTCTGTCGCAAGGGCCAATATTCCACCAGAATACAGTACAGCTGCATTTGACGGCGTGGCACTTGAATCCCTGATTCTAGCCAGATCGGGTTTTTCTTCCAGGGTAGTTCATACTATGCTTAATCCTCGGAATCCTTCCTCCACCAGCATTTACCACAGGATCTGGAAGACCTATCATTCCTGGTGTGACCGTCATAATCGGTCACCCCTGACCTTTTCAATCCCTAATGTTCTTGCCTTTCTGCAAGACGGTCTGGACTCGGGTCTTGCTCTCAGTACTCTTAAAGGACAAGTTTCTGCCTTGTCGATTTTTTTCCAGAAGCAGCTGGCTTCTCGCCCTCAGGTCCGTACCTTTCTTCAAGGGGTAGCGCATTTGGTCCCTCCTTATCGCCACCCCTTAGATCCCTGGGATATGAATCTGGTTCTCGGAGTCCTTCAACTCCCTCCTTTCGAACCTCTGAGAGAAATCTCTCTCCAGCAACTGTCTTGGAAAGTTGCCTTTTTGGTCGCTATCACCTCTATCAGGCGAGTGTCCGAACTGGCAGTTCTTTCCTGTCGTTCACCTTACTTGATATTCCATCATGATAAGGTGGTCCTTCGGCCTTCCCCCGCCTTCCTTCCGAAGGTCGTATCCTCTTTCCACCTGAACGAGGACATTGTGTTGCCGTCATTCTGCCCGTCCCTGGTCCACTCCTTTGAGAAAGCCCTTCACAATCTCGATCTTGTCAGGGCTCTGCGGATCTACATCTCCAGAACAGCGCCGTTGCGCAAGTCTGATGCCCTTTTCGTCCTCCCAGTAGGACACAAGAAGGGCGACCCGGCGTCTAAATCCACGATTTCTCGATGGATCAGGACCGCCATCTGTGAGGCACACAAAGCACGAGGTGCCGTTCCCCCTCAATCTGTGCGGGCCCACTCTACACGAGCAGTGGGTGCCTCCTGGGCTATCCGCCATCAGGCCTCGGGGGCCCAACTTTGCAAGGCCGCTACCTGGTCCAGTGTGCACACGTTCACAAAATTCTACAGAGTGCATACGCATGCCTCCGCGGATGCTGCTCTTGGAAGACAAGTCCTTCTGGCGGCAGTGGCCCATTTATAAGTGGCCACTGCTCGGTTCTGACAGTGTTTTCATATGAGTTCACTGCAGTTGTTAGTCAGCTCTTAGTCTGACGTTATACACTGTTATTAGTTCAGTTCCCACCCAGGGACTGCTTTGGGACGTCCCACTGTCTGTGTCCCCCAATGAAAAGGCGAGAAAGGAAAGGACATTTTTGTGTACTCACCGTAAAATATCTTTCTTGGAGCCTTTCATTGGGAGACACAGCTCACACCCTTGTGGTTTTGGTTATCCTTTTCCTACTGCTTTACACCAAACTGAGCTAGTTCCCGCCTAGCTGGGGTTATATGCTGTGGGAGGAGGAGCTAACTCTTTTTTAAATTTAGTGTCAAGCCTCCCCTGGAGACAACATATACCGTATTTTTCGGACCATAAGACGCACTTTTTTTCCTCCAAATTTGGGAGGAAAGTGTGGGGTGCGTCTTATGGTCTGAAGCTGCGGGGTAGGAAGCTGTGGGGAGTCAGCGCTATGCAGTGGGATCACAGGAGGCAGGGAGGGTCGCTGCTGCAGGATGCCGGCTGCTGGAGAAACCACGTGTGCCCGCTGCTTAAAGTCAGTGAATATTCATTAGCTGCTCCCTGCTCACCTCTCTCTGCAGTCAGCGGGGGGGGGGGGGGGGGGGGGGGTGAGAATGTAAACAGCGGTCACACGTGGGTTCCCCAGACGCCGGCTTCCTGCAGCGGCTGGAGAGACTGTGTCCGCTGTGTAGGAGGCTGGAGCAGGGGGACGCTGCAGTCATGTATGGCCCAGGGGGGAAGTGCAGATCACTGCTGTGTCCGGGCCAGAGCACGGCATACCTTCACAGCACAGCCGCAGTCTCTGTGCTGAGGGCTCAAATTACTTTCACTTTGCTCCTGCTGCCTTTACACTAGAAACAGTCTCCCGTAGCTGACAAGGACCTACAGTGATGTAATGCAGAGGGGTGGACAGAGCAGCACAGAGCAGCACAGTGCCCGCCTCTCCATTACATCACTGCAGGTCCTTCAGATATGTGAGACTGTGTTTGTAATGCCAGGACCAAACTGAAGCATGGTGATCAGCACAACAGTAAAAGTAAGGCAATAAATAATATAGTATAGGCATTACTGTACACCTGGATGGGGTTGGATCATATATATATATATATGTATGTATATCTTTACACACACATACACACACACACACTATATAACTATATACACACAGACACACACACATTATATATACACACACACACACACACACACACACACACAATCCAGATTGGAGGATCACACACATAATGATGGGGAACATACATATTCCACGATGGGGGCCATATATACCTGGAAGGTACCCAGAATGGAGGATATGAGGACAGAATTTGGGGATATTATTACCTCAGTAACACTGTCAGCAGTAAAATAACAGTGTGTCATGACCACATTCTTTTACTTTAATTTTATTTTTTTCTATTTTTTCCTCCTCTAAAACAAGGGTGCGTCTTATAGTCCGGTGCGTCTTATAGTCCGAAAAATACGGTAACCCACTGTCTGTGTCCCCCAATGAAAGGCTCCAAGAAAGACATTTTACGGTGAGTACACAAAAATGTCCTTTTATAATTGTTGTCAAGGGCTGATAATGTACGTCACTGGAAGCCGCAGATGTGTAGCAGAGGTCTTGGAAGACCGGAGACAAGTAACTGAGGTACTGGAAATCGCAGACAGGAGACGTCCTGGAGACCACAGACAGGTCGCTGTGCACAGACAAAGTAAGAGTCTTACTACCAAGGCACAGGTTTATATGTCTTGATAGGCTTTATTTAGGTCTAGGAAGCTCCACACATGGAACACACTGGGATACTTACAAAGCCCAAAGTGGAGTACAAGAAAGTTTAGCAGACCGGGGGAAGGGAGAAGAGCCCAGACCCAGGACAGGTGTGTGACAGGACCCCCTCAAAGGGACTCCCCCAAAAGAGGTCATAACTGCGCCATTGGGAACCATGGTCTTGGATTCTTTCAGGGGCTCACAAAGTGAGGTAATGGAAGCTGTAGGCAGACAGGAGACAAAGCCATCGACGGACATGTAGCAGATATCCTGGAAAACTAGGGACGAGTAGCAGAGGCACTACCAGTTACAGGCATACAGCAGAAGTCCTAAGGCCTGCAGACAGGCTGCAGAGGTACTGACACCCACAGGCAGACAGGTAACTGAGGTATTGGAAGCCACAGACGTCCTGGAGACCTCAGACAGGTGCAGACATACTGGAAGCCACAGGCAGATTGGTAGCTGAGGTGCTGGAGGCCACAGATAGTCTGGAGATGTTCTGGAGGCTGCAGACAGGTCGCTGTGCACACACAAACTAATAGTCTTAACACCAGGACACAGGTGTGTATCTTTGTAGCTTGATATATATGAATTTATGTACATGTACCTTTATGCAATACTCTGTACCTTACTGCCCCCAGACAGTGTGATGAAGCAAAGGCAGAATAGTCTGTTATTATCAGCACAACACTGCTTAACTTCTGATAAATTTCGGGTCAGAGCAAATGCCTCCGGATAAACAAGCACGCACAGCTCCTTGTCAGCGAACAGTCTTTCAAAGAATAGTCTTCCTTCAATGCGTCCTCTTCCTATCCGTCTGTCCCTAACTGACTGTTAGTATACTGATCGGTCTCGGGTCAGTTGCTACTCACAGACATCTTTCACCCAAGATGGTGTCGGTTTCCCTCAGACTGCCTCTGATTCATTCTTTAGATGATCTTATCCAAGCACTTTCTGGAGAAAAGTTCGCTCAGATAAATTCCCCTTATCAGGGGCAGTAGGAGCTCCAAAGAAAGAAACAGGCAATCCTATTTGTCCAGAATACAGGAGTTCAACAACCTTCTCCCTCTCTCGCAGCCTGCTTCCTGTCACTCACTTCTTGCTCGTGCAGTCTCCAGATCTCAACTGAACTTTTAACTGTCTCTATCTGTTTATGTTACCAGGGAAACCTAATGTAACCCCTTGACAACTAGTGGCCATTTAACTTATAGTATATATACACACACACACATATATATATATATATATATATATATATATATATATATATACACACACATATACATACACACACATAAGATTTGGTGTCCCAACAAATCAATCCTACATCTTACATGTAGTACATATTCTGCAGGGTTGTACCATACCAGAGGAACATCAGCCGTAGTCCTTTCAGATCTTTGTAAGTCAGTACCTGCCGTGTTTGTGTGGGCGATTTTTTTATGTCTGTCGGAGCAACGACACTTGGAGGTAGCTCTGGAGCTACCGGAATCTGCAATGCCAGACCTTGGTCATCTGGTGCTACGTTGCTAAAGTCATCACAGCAGTGGCACACAAGGTTATTTGGCCGACCCGTGATTGGGCATGTGGGTGTGTCGGAGATACACCTTTTCAACCAGTTCCGGTTCAACATACGACGGGGCCTGACACATCCTTCAGGGACCACAGTGTACAAACTTCCTCCTGTAAATGGTCTGTCCACCACCGTGTAAGGTGTAGCCTCCCACTGGTCGTCCAACTTTCCACCCAGGCGAGTAACCCGTACAAGTACCCTTTCGCCCACTAGGAATTCATCTCCGTGCACCAGTCCACGTTCTCCATGGGGATGGTCCCGCACTTGTTCCCCCACTATCCTGTGGATTTCCCGCAGCTTCCATAGGTGACTCTGAACCCATTCACTGGCTGTGCAATACTCGAGTTCCCGAGGTACTGACAGGTTTAGTTCCTCGACCTTCTTCCAACGCAGTCCAAACATCATCATGTAAGGGGTAAACCTGGTAGTTCTATGGTCTCTATTGTTATAGCCCCACACAAGTTCGGGGATGAACTCAGTCCTTCTCGCCTTCTGTTGCTGTTCAAGCGTCCTCAACATCTGTAGCAGCGTATGATTAAACTGCTCACAGGCCCCATTCCCTTGCGGATGGTAGGGTGTCGTCCGCGATTGTGTGATGCCATAAACCTGCAGCAACTCAGTCACGACTTTACCCTGGAAGCAGGCCCCTTGACCTGAATGTAGCCACTGGGGACACCCGTAGGTCAGGATAAAATGCTTATGTGACGCCCTGACACTGCAGATAGTCCCACATAGGCCCCCGCATAACTCCTTCCCTCACCTAGGTTACACACAGCCAATCAGAAAACCCTAGTCACCTCCCCCAGGGAAAGACAGGCACACCAGTGGGCGGGAGCAGATGGAAGGAAACGCCCACCTAGGGGTCTAGAGAGCCCAGGGCAGGAAAGTTGAAGGAGAGAGAGTAGTTGTTGAGTGAAGTGTAGTGAAGGCCAGGCCTCTGCTATAGGCCTGAGGCTGAACTGACAGGTGTCAGGGTCGGAGCCCGGACACATTGGCTAGTTGGCAGACGGTGGGCCCGTAGCTAGCAGGAGACGGGAAGACGGCTCGGCAGATCCGAGGTGGACCGGGACAGGGCTGGAGCCCGCCGGTACCAACACCGGAGACCCAACCGGAAACCGTGCACAGAGGGGGTACTCGGACCCTGAAGCCAGGACCGGAACCAACGGCTAATTAACCGATTGAGGGCAGGATTATAGGTCCTGTCCCAACCTAAGTCCCGAAAAGAGACAACCACCCACAGAGGGGGATAAGGCATCTGTTAGAAGCTGTAGATCCCACGGGTCAACGTCAGCAAACAAGACTCCCAACAGTATTACCGGGAGCGGACTCCCGAGTTCCAGACCAGGAAGTCCACAACACTACAGCACAGTGCAGAGGGAAGAGATACGGACCACCAGCCCGGGTGGGGGACCAGAATACACCCGGCCACGGCGGCCGGCTACCATCACCTTGGTTAACCAATGGACTTGTCTGACTTCTTTAATCGTGAGTAAGCTGAGACTCCTTGGTCTGACCAGATTCACCGGTCCCTGCCATCACCGTCCCCTGCACCAAGTCACCTGGTCCCGCGGGCCACCATCCCTACCAACAGAGGGGTTAACAACAAGCTGCCATCCCATCGCCCCTGGTCTCCCACAACAGCAGCGGTGGCACATCTCACCACACACCGTGGATGGCGTCACAGACAGTTTACTACCATCCCTGTACAAATACGTCCCCTTTTAGTCGGAGTGTCCGCGCGACCCCCGGGTCCGGCAGGATCCCTCGAGTCATACCGTATATCCGGATCCGAGCAGCGCCGGCTGCTGGCACGGGGGCGGCACACTTACAGATCACTTCCGCTGCAGATTCAGCGGTCTGGTCCCTGGTAGGGACAACCACGGCGAATTTTGTGAAGTGATCAGTCATCACAAGGCACGAATGGTGCCCACTCCTAGAATACCCAATCGTCAGGTAATCTACCATTAACACCTCCAGCAGGTCGAAAGTCACGATGGTTTGAACAGAGGCCCTTTGTTCAGGGGACTCATTCAACTCGCAGGGCCGGCATCTAGCACACACCTCCCTTACAACTTCTTCCAAGTCGTGAGCGTATACAAATCGGTGCAACCATCGATAAAGTTTTCTCAGACCTTGGGTATTGGCCTCACGAGCAATGTCTGGGGCTGCTAAGGATGGGATTACTACCTGCCATCGGTACCCTAACTCAGCCGGTAAGTAGATCCAGTGGTACAACACTCCCTCTGTTATTGTCAGTCTGTCTCACTGCCGTAACTTTTGCTTCTCCGAGCTCAGGTCTAGCTTTCACATCAGGCCAAGTTTTCTGATTCACCCACCTCTTTACTCATGACAGCCAGGGGTCCGTGTTCTGTAGATTGCTGGGGAAGACTCGTCAAGAATGGGCCAATCTGACTACTCGTGTCACCACCCCACTTGAATGTGCCAGATCTACAAACTCAAGTAATCACCTCAGGTTAGGAATTTCGGTATGCTCGAGATCTTCGTCTACCTCACACACTGGCGTATCTCGCGTTACCCGTGGCAGGGCATCCACATTGGAGTTCCCTTTGCTGGATCGGAACCGAATCGGGTAATTAAATTTGGACATTCGCACCACCCATCGCTATTCTAACGCTCCCAGTTTGGCATTCTCCAGATGCACTAGCAGGTTATAGTCTGTAATCACAAGAACCTCCGATCTCAACAGATACTCAGCATATTTTTCGGTCATGGCCCACACCAGGGCTAACATCTCCAGTTTGAACGAAGTATAGTTATCAGGGTTGCGCTCAGTGTCCCGTAGGGATCTGCTGGCATACGCGACCACCCTCTCCCGTCCCTCTTGCTCTTGGGCCAACACTGCTCTCAGCCCATGCAGACTACCGTCTGTATACAGAGTAAAGGGCCGGTCAAAGCGAGCATATGCCAACAGAGGTGCCTGTATGAGAGCGGCCCAAATTGTCGAATACCTGTTGTTTTCGATCGGTCCATTGGATAGGCTGATTCCTGGGGCCTGAGATGTCCTCCTCAATAACTCACTCCATGGTTCAGACATCTTAGCGAAGTCTTTCACAAACTGACGATAGTATCCGGCCAAACCGAGGAAGGCCCGCACGTCTCTCACAGTTCTGGGAGTGGGCCACTCCTGGAAAGCCTGTATCTTGCTCTCGGCCGGACGCACCCCATCCGCTGACACCACATATCCCAGATATTCAATCTGGGTCTCGAACAAGCAATACTTCTTGGGTTTGTGTGACGCCCCCGAACTAGTCAGGGTGTCACAGGGAACTGCACCCTCTTTTCTTCCTGGTGCAGAACCCACCCTCCATGGTTCTGGGATCCTAACTTTGATGTTGCTTCCATCTGCATTCAAACCCTAGTCACCTTACACCACACCCGGGCAGGCACACCAGTGGGTGGTCTAGCTGGAATAGGGCCACCTGCCTAGGGGTCAGACAGACTGGTGTGAGGGACACAGTCAGAACAGTGGTAGCCCTCAGAGAGTGAGGAGCTGGGGGGAGTTGGAGCTCCCTGGGAGACTTTGGCTAGGTCACAGACGGTGAGGGTATTGGAGAAAGGAGCCAGACTTAGTTTACGAGAACGGTCAGCACCGGAGTACCTAGTAACTGAACCGGTACCGAGCACGGCAGGGCACTGGATCCTAGATCAGGGAGTAGCTTCACGCAACCTGATAATTAACCTGTGGAGGATAGTATCTTTATGAACTGTCCCCAAGAGCTCAGAGAACGAAGGCACCAACACAACGAAGGGGATAGGGCTTTCTAACCCATGCAGCCCATTGAAATCCCAAGTGTCAGCCATCGAGAGCACAGCTTCTCTACCTAATAGTGGGGAGCGGGATCCTAAAAGCTGCAAGCCGAGGGGGTCACACGAAAACACCTAAAATTAGAGCAAGGAGGCAGGTCAAGACCACTAGCAACATTAAAGGGAGCGGATTCCTGGATGAGCTCCCCCAGGGAGGCAGCGCACCGGAGATTTAGTTTACCTTTGTGTCAGAGTCTGCTTTGCAGTTGCATCACTACCAACACTGCATGAGTGAGTATGCTGTTCTCCCCTGCTTCCAACCAGCACTGCGCTGCCCTACACCTCCACCATTCGGAGTCCCGGGGCCTCCCATACCCATGTGGGGGGGGGGAATGTCATCTGGATGCCCCACTCCATCTCCCCCGGATACTCCCATCGGCAGCGGCGGTACTCCCCTTACCGCGAACCACGGGTGGCGTCATGAACTCTTATCCCCTCTAAATACCCCCTTTCCATTTGACGTGGCCGCAAGAACCCGGGTCCGGAGACCTTCAAGCCAAAGCAGACCCTGGATCCAAGCAGTTTGACCGCTGCAGGGGCGGCACATTTGATCTTAAGTCCATTGTCTTTTAGCCGGTGTAGCACTTGCCGGAGCTTCCCCAGATGATGTTCACACGAATCTCCAAATATAATTATATCACCTAAATATATCAAGACAGATTTAAAGTTGTAATCGCCTAGACCGTACTCCATCAGTCGCTGAAATGTGGCCAGGGCATTAGTCAGTCCGAAAGGCATTCGATTAAACTCGTAGAGTCCCATTGGTAGGATGAAAGCTGTTTTTTCACGATCCTTAGCTGCTTATTGGACCTGCCAACAGCCACTAGCCAGGTCCAATGTGGAGAAGTATTTTGCCTTTCCCAGAGCAGACAGAGACTCTTCAATCCTTGGCAACGGGTATGATTCACACATGGTCTACGCATTCAGCTTGCGGTAATCAACACAAAACTGTATGGACTCGTCCTTCTTCCGAACCAATACAACCGGCGCAGCCCAGGGACTCTGACTCGGGCAGATCACCCCATTATCCAACATTTGCGCTGACATACTCTTGACCTACTGATAAAGATTCGGGAGAATCTGGCGATATCTCTCACGGATTGGGGCCACGTCCCCTGTGGGTATCTCGTGTTCTACCGCCTTTGTGCAGCCAAAGTCTTCATCACTCCTTGAAAAGGCAGACTGGTATTCCCATAGGGTAGTCTGTAGCTGTTACACCTGTTCCGGTGTTAGCTGGGTTATATCCATCCCCATCAGCTCTATGCTCTCCTTACCATTCAACATGGGCGTGGGTGACTATTCTTCTGCTGCCCGCATCGACAGAGTCCAAGCAGTCTGGCAGTTTCCTTTCAACGTAAACTGATTCTTGTGGAGAACTTCTTCACCGCACACATACACATCAGCCAGTTTTGAGCCCGCCACCAAAGTCGCCTCATGGCTCTGCAAGTTCAGGCATCTCACCGGCACCCTCCCATTTTTTTACAGTGGCCAGCGTCCTGGCGATCATGAAGCCTCCCATGCTTTCGGACTGTCTCATTGGCTCCAGAATTACTTTCACACCATTCAGCTTCCTATGGGTCCCCACTGGCATCAACACCAGCTTCTCTTGATCTGGAGAGATAGTGACAGCAGGGCCATGTGAGATGTACACCTCTCCCACTGCTCTTCCTCCCGCTGAACTCTGCTGTATGCCACACAAATGGACCATCTGCTGTAGAGCTCTCTGCATGCCCTTATGAGTTGTCGCTCTTTTCCTGTATCCTGGGCCATCACGCTCGAACAGAAGAGAATCCAGTTTCCTCACGATGTTCATCTCTAGGACCACCAGGAGATTTGGCCTTGCCTGCGTTTTCACTAGTATCACTCCCTTGGTTCCCAGCTTCTGTTCGCACAGCTGCACCTTCATCTATGCGATGCCCACTACTGGATTCTCTTCATTGTTAGCCGCTTTCAGTCTTAATAAATGCCCCGATTCTGCTTTCGCAGCTTCCTTGAAGTACGTCTGGAAATATTCCACCAGCATAGTCGTCACCTCTGATCCAGTGTCTACCAGACACGCAAACTTCTTCCAAGCAAACTGTACCTCTAGGACAGTACAGGAATCTCCACAATCAGATCTTCTGAGCAGAGTTCAGGCATTGGTTCTCAGTTCTGCCTCGCCGTATGCCTAGCTACAGTTTGGGGTGTACGCTGTGCAAGGCAATGGTGTTCTTCAGCCGGCCCACCCAAATCACTGAAGAGTAAGTTATACCCTTCGAACTTAGACGGGTGATTTAGCAGTGCGCCCGTTGCAGAGCACCCTATTAGCCACTCACTGCTGGTCACCAAGGGGAAGGGGGTGAAGTACAACAGGGGTGTTGCAGCGTCTCCCACTTGCTCAGGGTTAATCATAGCAAGCACCGTATCCTGCCGACTACGCCAAATACACCGGATGCCGGTCGCTATGACTATTAAGGTACGATGGCACTATAGAAAACCCAGGGACACAAAGATGGTGAATAACAGTTTTCTTTATAAGTCTAAAAAATTTTTACAAAACCAGTTCTCTTACAACTTATGGGCCACAACAGCCCGGAATAAACAATAACAATTTATGCAACTTGGAGGACTTCAAGTGTTGGTCTGTAGAGATGAACTAGACTATATTTTTCCCCCCTGCTATACCGCTCCCTCCCCTATCTATTAATGGGGCTTACCCGAGTGCACTACTACAGATAATGGCACGTGATCCCTCCAAGGATATAATCTTACAACCACCTCTCGTTATGTTTACAATTCAATCAGGGTACCCGGCCAACTTCCCATTTACAGTAAGAAACAAGTGAATTTATGTACATGTATCTCTATGCAATACTCTGTACCTTACTGCCCCAAGACAGTGTGATGAAGCAAAGGCCGAATAGTCTGTTATCATCAGCACAACACAGCTTAACTTCTGATAAATTTCGGGTCAGAGCAAATGCCTCCGGCTAAACATGCAAGCAAAGCTCCTTGTCAGCGAACAGTCTTTCAAAGAATAGTCTTCCTTCAATGCGTCCTCTTCCTATCTTTCTGTCCCTAACTGACTATTAGTACACCAATTAGTCTCACGTCAGTTGCTACTCACAAAAGTCTTCCACCCAAGATGGTGTCGGTCTCCCTCAGACTACTTCTGATTCACTCTTAAGCGGGCTTTGCACGCTGCGACATTGGTAACAATGTGTTACCGACACTGCAGCGATAGTCCCCGCCCCCGTCGCAGGTGCAATATCAATGTGATAGCTGCCGTAGCGAACATTATCGCTACGGCAGCTTCACATGCACTCACCTGTCGTGCGACGTCGCTCTGGCCTGTGACCCGCCTCCTTATTAAGGGGGCGGGTCGTGCGGAGTCACAGCGACGTCACACGGCAGGCGGCCAATAGGAGCGGAGGGGCGGAGCTGAGCGGGACATAAACATCCCGCCCACCTCCTTCCTTCCACATAGTCGGCGTGAGCTGCTGGAGCAGGTAAGGTGATGTTCCTCGCTCCTGCGGCTTTACATACAGCGATGTGTGCTGCTGCAGGAACGAGGAACAACATCGTACCATCGCAGCAGCTTAATTATGGTTTACCCCGACCCTGCACCGATGATACGATTACGACGCTTTTGCGCTCGTTAATCGTATCATCTAGGATTTACACACTGCGATGTCGGGAGCGACGCACGGAAGTGCGTCACTTTCGACATGACCCCATCGACATCGCACCTGCGATGTCGCAATGTGCAAAGCACCCCTTAGATGATCTTATCCAAGCAATTTCTGGAGAAAAGTTTGCTCAGATGAATTCCCCTCATCAGGGGCAGTAGGAGTCCAATGAAAAAACAGGCAATCCTATTTGTCCAGAACACAGGAGTTCAACAACCTTCTCCCTCTCTTGCAGCCTGTCACGCTCTTCTTGCTCGTGCAGTTTCCAGATCTAAACTGAAAGTTTAACTGTCTCTGTTTACGTTACCAGGAAAACCTAATGTAACCCCTTACTGTCTAGCAGTGTGCCTGCCCTCTAGTTACAACTAGTGGCCATTTAAGTTATAGCATAAATATACGATACTTCATTAACAAACATACAAGTTTATCTTATGTACATTTTCACCCTGTTACATGGATATATATACTAAGACAAGAGCCATATATAAACAGGATGGGGATCATATATACCAGGATGGGATAAAGATGGGCAACATATATACCAGGATAAAAGACCTATATACGAGTATGGGAGACACATATACCTGGAAGGGGCCCAGTATGGAGGATATTAGTACAGAATTGGGGGATTTTATCCCCGTAATAGTGTCAGCAGCAGATCCTACCCATAACAGTGCTTCATGACCACATTTTTTGAGTTATTTCTTTCCCTATATTCGTCCTTCAAAACCTAGGTGTAGCTTATGGTTCAATAAATACAATAATTTCTAAAAAAAAGAAGAAAATGGTTATTTTCCTCACATATTCTTACTTAAGGAACTATAGCCGATTTTAGGATAAAACCCTTTGAATTATGGTACATCATGATGGCTTCTCCCGTGTGACTCATCTGACAACAGGACCTGATTAATGATAAAAACATTTGGCAAATTCTGAAAGCAAAAATGGCTAGTCTGCTCTGTTGGTTTTGTGATGTGGGCAAGATTTGATTTACCAGTTAAACATTTCAATTATTCACAACATGAAAAAGGTTCCTTCTCTGTGCGGCTTCTTCACATGTTTAACAAGATGTGATTTCTGAAAATTACATTTGCCACATTCAGAACATAAAAATGGTTTATTTTGTGTGATTTTTTTGATGGTAAACAAGACCTGATTTCCTAGTAAAACATTTACCACATTCTGGGTATGAAAACAGCTTCTCCCCTGTGTGAGATCTTTGATGCACAACAAGTTCTGATTTTTTAATAAAACATTTCCTAGACTCTGAACATGAAAATGGCTTCTCCCCTGATGCCTAACAAGTTCTGATTTCCAATTAAAACATTTCCCACATTCTGAACATGAAAATGGCTTCTCCCCTGAGTGACGTTTTCCATGGTCAAAAAGACTTGATTTACTAGTAAAACATTTACCAAATTCCAAGCATAAAAATGGCTTCGCCCCAGTGTGATTTTTCTTATGCATAACAAGATGCGATTTCTGAATAAAACATTTCCCACATTCTGAACATGAAAATGGCTTCTCCCCTGTGTGACATCTTTGATGCACAAGTTCTAATTTACGCATAAAACATTTCCCACAGTCTGAACATGAAAATGGCTTTCCCCCTGTATGAGATCTTTGATGCACAACAAGTTCTGATTTCCAATTAAAACATTTCCCACACTCTGAACATGAAAATGGCTTCTCCCCAGTGTGAGATCTTTGATGCTGAACAAGAATTGAATTCCGAATAAAACATTTCCCACATTCTGAACATGAAAATGGCTTCTCCCCGGTGTGAGATCTTTGATGCTGAACAAGAATTGAATTCCGAATAAAACATTTCCCACATTCTGAACATGAAATGGCTTCTCCCCTGTGTGACGTTTTCCATGGTCAACAAGACTTGATTTACTAGTAAAACATTTACCACATTCCAAGCATAAAAATGGCTTCGCCCCAGTGTGATTTTTCTTATGCATAACAAGATGCGATTTCTGAATAAAACATTTCCCACATTCTGAACATGAAAATGGCTTTCCCCTGTATGAGATCTTTGATGCACAACAAGTTCTGATTTCCAATTAAAACATTTCCCACATTCTGAACATGAAAATGGCTTCTCCCCTGTGTGATATTTTTGATGGTTAGCAAGGGTTGTTTTCTGAGTAAAACATTTCCCACATTCTGAACATGAAAACAGCTTCTCCCCTGTGTGAGATCTTTGATGCACAACAAGTTGTGATTTACGCATAAAACATTTCCCACAGTCTGAACATGAAAATGGCTTTCCCCCTGTATGAGATCTTTGATGCACAACAAGTTCTGATTTCCAATTAAAACATTTCCCACATTCTGAACATGAAAATGGCTTCTCCCCAGTGTGAGATCTTTGATGCTGAACAAGAATTGAATTCCGAATAAAACATTTCCCACATTCTGAACATGAAAATGGCTTCTCCCCTGTGTGACGTTTTCCATGGTCAACAAACTTGATTTACTAGTAAAACATTTACCACATTCCAAGCATAAAAATGGCTTCGCCCCAGTGTGATTTTTCTTATGCCGAACAAGATGCGATTTCTGAATAAAACATTTCCCACATTCTGAACATGAAAATGGCTTCTCCCCTGTGTGATATTTTTGATGGTTAGCAAGGGTTGTTTTCTGAGTAAAACATTTCCCACATTCTGAACATGAAAACAGCTTCTCCCCTGTGTGAGATCTTTGATGCACAACAAGTTCTGATTTTTTAATAAAACATTTCCCCCATTCTGAACATGAAAATGGCTTCTCCCCTGTGTGACATCTTTAATGCACAAGTTCTAATTTACGCATAAAACATTTCCCACAGTCTGAACATGAAAATGGCTTTCCCCCTGTATGAGATCTTTGATGCACAACAAGTTCTGATTTCCAATTAAAAACATTTCCCACACTCTGAACATGAAAATGGCTTCTCCCCAGTGTGAGATCTTTGATGCTGAACAAGAATTGAATTCCGAATAAAACATTTCCCACATTTTGAACATGAAAATGGCTTCTCCTCTGTATGAGATCTTTGATACCTAACAAGTGCTGATTTCTAATTAAAACATTTCCCACATTCTGAACATGAAAATGGCTTCTCCCCTGTGTGATATTTTTGATGGTTAGCAAGGGTTGTTTTCTGAGTAAAACATTTCCCACATTCTGAACATGAAAACAGCTTCTCCCCTGTGTGAGATCTTTGATGCACAACAAGTTCTGATTTTTTAATAAAACATTTCCCACACTCTGAACATGAAAATGGCTTCTCCCCTGTATGAGATATTTGATGAACAACAAGTTCTGATTTCCAATTAAAACATTTCCCACATTCTGAACATGAAAATGGCTTCTCCCCGGTGTGAGATCTTTGATGCTGAACAAAAATTGAATTCTGAATAAAACATTTCCCATATTCTGAACATTAAAATGGCTTCTCCCCTGTGTGACGTTTTCCATGGCAAACAAGACTTGATTTACTAGTAAAACATTTACCACATTCCAAGCATAAAAATGGCTTCGCCCCAGTGTGATTTTTCTTATGCATAACAAGATGCGATTTCTGAATAAAACTTTTCCCACATTCTGAACATGAAAATGGCTTCTCCCCTGTGTGATATTTGTAATGGTTAGCAAGGGTTGTTTTCTGAGTAAAACATTTCCCACATTCTGAACATGAAAATGGCTTCTCCCCTGTGTGACGTTTTCCATGGCAAACAAGACTTGATTTACTAGTAAAACATTTACCACATTCCAAGCATAAAAATGGCTTCGCCCCAGTGTGATTTTTCTTATGCATAACAAGATGCGATTTCTGAATAAAACTTTTCCCACATTCTGAACATGAAAATGGCTTCTCCCCTGTGTGATATTTGTAATGGTTAGCAAGGGTTGTTTTCTGAGTAAAACATTTCCCACATTCTGAACATGAAAATGGCTTCTCCCCTGTGTGACGTTTTCCATGGCAACAAGACTTGATTTACTAGTAAAACATTTACCACATTCCAAGCATAAAAATGGCTTCGACCCAGTGTGATTTTTCTTATGCCGAACAAGATGCGATTTCTGAATAAAACCTTTCCCACATTCTAAACATGAAAATGGCTTCTCCCCTGTGTGATATTTTTGATGGTTAGCAAGGGTTGTTTTCTGAGTAAAATATTTCCCACATTCTGAACATGAAAATGGCTTCTCCCCTGTGTGACATCTTTGATGCACAACAAGTTCTGATTTCTGCATAAAACATTTCCCACATTCTGAACATGAAAGTAGCTTCTCACCTGTGTGAGATCTTTGATGCACAACAAGTTCTGATTTCTGCATAAAACATTTCCCACATTCTGAACATGAAAATGTCTTCTCCCCGGTGTGAGATCTTTGATGCTGAACAAGAATTGAATTCCGAATAAAACATTTCCCACATTCTGAACATGAAAATGGCTTCTCCCCTGTGTGACGTTTTCCATGGTCAACAAGACTTGATTTACTAGTAAAACATTTACCACATTCCAAGCATAAAAATAGCTTCGCCCCAGTGTGATTTTTCTTATGCCGAACAAGATGCGATTTCTGAATAAAACATTTCCCACATTCTGAACATGAAAATGGCTTCTCCCCTGTGTGATATTTTTGATGGTTAGCAAGGGTTGTTTTCTGAGTAAAACATTTCCCACATTCTGAACATGAAAATGGCTTCTCCCCAGTGTGAGACTTTTGATGCCGAACAAGGTTTGATTTCTGAATAAAACATTTTCCACATTCTGGGCATGAAAAAGTCTTCTTCCCTGAGTGAGTTTTTTGATGGATATTAAGATGTGATTTTCTGGTAAAACATTTCTCACATTTTGAACATGAAAATGGTTTCACCCTTATAGGAGCCGTTTCATGTTCCACATCCCTTCTGTAACTTTTGTTTTGCTTACAATTCTGTGATAAATCGGAATTTTGGACTTGTTTGAAAAGATCTGATGATGAAGCTTTCTGAGGAAGGACTGGAGGTATATTTGGGACAACAGCATGCTCTTCATATGTATCATGTGTGATACTTTGATCTTCTGTTTTAAATTCTGAAGATAATAGATTTCAATCCGAACTCTCAATACAGTCATCTGCTAAAAATAAACACAATGTTATTATTTTTTAATGATATCTTGAAAGTACATTTTTTTGAACCATAACATCAGAAATTAAATTAGAAAAAAAGTATTCTGAATCTGTTGTCCAATTTCAACATCTAAAGGCTGCTTTAAACACAGCGATATCGCTAGCGATCGCACCCGTTCCCGTCGTGCATGTGTCACGGGCAAATCACTGCCCGTGGCAGACAATATCGGTAGTGCGCATCACACGCACATACCTTACTAACGATGTCGCCGTGGCCGGCGAACAACCTCTTTCCTAAGGAGGAGGTTCGTGTGGCGTCAAAGTGACGTCACACAGCAGGTCACCAATAGAAGCGGAGGGGCGGAGAGCAGCCGCATAAACGTCACTCCCACCTCATTGACGGAGGATGCAGGAACGCTGTTAGTCGTTCCCGGGGCGTCACATGTAGAGATGTGTGCTGCCTCAGGAACGACAAACAACCTGCGTACCAAAAGTGCAACGATATTTGGGAAAGAAACGACGTGTCAACAATCAATGATATTTGCAGAACTTGGGATAGTTAGCGGTCGCTCGTGTCACATGCAACGACGGCGCTAACTACGCTGGATGTGCGTCACAAATTCCGTGACCCCAGCGATATCTCGTTAGCGATGTTGTTGAGTGTAAAGGAGCCTTAAGAATAGTGATGGGCGACGAGTCTCCCCGATCCAGACCATCGGGGAGACTCGTCGGATAATTTTGTAAATCGGGATCGAGAACACGATCTTGCGTACAATCACCGATCTTGGACTTTACAGTTATGGGATGGGGCGGGGGTTTGGGGGGGGGGGCTTTAAAATAAAGAATACAGTTAATAATAAACATTAGTTACAGGTCCCGAACGCGTCCTGAACTCTGTCTCCCGCTGCTTCTGCGTACGATCATCGTGGTGTTCTCCCGGTAACCAAAGGACCTTTTGTGACATCATAGACATGTGATCAGTCACGTGGGAATGTTGTATTATCTCATTGGCTACAGACTGGGTCACATGATTATGACATCTTGCAAAGGTCCTGTAGTGTCAGCATGCTCGCCAGTACACGGTGCTTGCCCGAGCATCTCAGTACTCTGTAAACTCGGCGACCGCTGTGTACCGGCGAGATGCTCGGGTACATGCTCAGCTCCCCCTCCCTGCATCTTGGCACTCTTTACACAGTCAGCCCACATGCAGGGATTGGCTGCCACAGCCGGTGATGAATAGCGGCGCTGGGAATAAGGTGATCAGAGATCACCGTTACTATAGTATAGTAACCCGTTCGTTAGGTTACTATGGCAATGGTGGCAGCGGTGACATCACCGCTTACCAACCCGCAGCCTCTGATCACTCATTGAGTGATTAGACAGTGCGGGAGCAGCAGCAGCAGCGTTCTTCCTCCCCACCCCCGTGCATTCTGATATAGCAGAGCTAGATAAGTGACAGAAGACCAGGATCGTGGAGGGGTGAGAGGGAGTAAAAGATGGAGTCCCTAAGTGTGTCTGTGTATTTATTTCTAATAAAGTAATTTTTTCTGTAGGGTGTCTTTTTTTTTATAACCCTTTACTGGAGATTCTTAATGGCCGGATTAAAGTTGCGTGACATTAAGAATCTTGGGCTTAACACCAGCTGGTAAAACAAAGCCGGTATTAACCCCTTATTACCCAGCCTGCAACCTGCCATCAGGACCGCTGGAAGAGTTGATACAGTGCCAGAAGATGGCGCCTCTATGAAAGCGCTATTTTCGGAGGTTGCTGCAGACTACAATTTGTAGCGAAGGGGAAGCTTCCAATCCCCAGCTGCCTAGTTGTGCCTGGCTGGAGACAAAAATTGGGCGAAGCACACAATTTTTTTTTTTTAATTACTTTATGAAATAATTAAAAAAAATGATTTCCTATATTTTTGGTTCCCAGCCAGGTACAAATAGGCAGCTAAAGGTTGGGGGCAGCCGTACCTGTCTGCTGTACCTGGCTAGCATACAAACATATGGCGAAACCCACGTCATTTTTTTTTTTTTTTTTTTGGCAAAAGAAAAAATCCTTTTTTTTTTAAAAAAAGAACTTCCCTGTATTTTGATTGCCAGCCAAGGTAAAGCCAGGAGGATGGGGGTGGCAGCCCGTAGCCATCTGCTTTATGTACGTCATTTTTTCAATTATTTATTTTTATACAACAAATATATATATATATATGTATATATATATATATGTATATATATATATATATACATACACACACACATACATATATACACACACACACACAAACCAGCCTTTGGTCACATGACGTGATGTCAAAAAGGTCCTTAAGCAGTCCTATAATCTGTATATAAACACTGGGGCCCCTAGCAGAATGGGGGCCCTGTGAAATTGTCTAGTTTGCTCTCCCTTTCCCCTAATGCCAGTCCTGCATGCCAGCCTCTGTCCTGTTCAGTTCTAGACTCCTGCAATTAAGAGACCTTAGGTTACCTCATGTCACATGACTTTGAAGTCATCAAAGGTCCTTAAACAATCAACCTTAGAATACAACTGATTGCATCCATAAGAGAGTGGGGTTCCTGAGAAATTGCGCAGTTTGACTCCTCCCAACTTCTGACTGTAACTACCGCTTATTTTTTGAATAGGGCTTATATTTCAAGCATTCTCCAAAAATCCCATAAACTCATGTTAGGTCTCATTTTCGGTGTAGGTCGTATTTTCAGGTAAACAGGGTACTCATAAACCCTCTGCAGGTATTTAACCCCTTCACGACCCATGACGGATATATCCATCATGGATCGTGTGAAGTTAATCCCCGCCCCCTGCCATGGGCAGGTCGCGGCGATCCGTGCACATATCAGCTGTTTTCAACAGCTGACATGTGTGCCTGCATGTTACGAGTGGAATCGCAATCCACCCGCGACATTTAACCCCTTACATCTCGCTGCCAAAGTCTGGCAGCGAGATGTATATGCGTGCAGCCATTACTTTCACTTACCGCCGCCCCCATCGGAAGTCACGTGCGTGATCACTTGACTTTCGGTGGTTGCCATGGTAGCACAGGGTCATGTGATGACGCCTGTAGCTAACATGAGTCACTTCCTCTCAGTGCCGGCATAGTGCCAGCACGGAGAGTAAATCAGCGTATCTGCAGTTCTCAGCTCTGTATCTGAGATCTACAGATAGGGCAGAGCGATCGCATTGTTGATCCATATAGCCCCCTAGGACTATTAAAATAAAAAAGTAAAAAAAAAAAAAAAAGTTTAATCAAGAAAAATAAAAAAAACCTAAAAGTTCAAATCACCCCCCTTTCACCCCATTGAAAATTAAAGGGTTGAAAAAAATAAAAAATATACTCATATTTGGTATCGCCGCGTTTAGAAATGCCCGCTCTATCAAAATATAACATCAATTAATCTGATTGGTAAATGGCGTAGAGGCAAATAAATTCCGAACGCCAAAAATTACGTTTTTTGGTCGCCGCAAGTTTTGCGCAAAATGCAATAACAGGCGATCAAAACATAGCATCTGCGCAAAAATGGTACAGTTAAAAACGTCAGCTCGAGACACAAAAAAAAGGCTGTCACTGAGCCATAGATCCCGAAAAATGAGAACACTACGGGCTTCGGAAAATGGCGCAAAACGTACGCCACTTTTATTGGACAAAATTGTGAATTTTTTTAACCCTTTAGATACAAGTAAACCTATACACGTTTGGTGTCTACAAACTCGGACGTACCTCAGGCATCACAACAACACATCAGTTTTACCATATAGTGAATATGGTGAATAAAATATCCCAAAAAGTATTGTGCGATCACAATTTTGTTTGCAGTTTTCCAGTACACTATATGGTAAAACTTATGGTTTCATTTAAAAGTACAACTCGTCCCGCAAAAAACAAGCCCTCATATGGCAAGATTGACGGAAAAATAAAAAACTGACGGCTCTTGGAAGAAGGGGAGCAAAAAATACAACGAAAAACGGAAAAAGCCCAGGGGCTGAAGGGGATAAGTTGCCATCATAACAATATCGAGAAGACACTAGAAGCAAACAGCAGAAGTAGCAGAAGCAAAGAAAATAAAGCTGAAAAAAAACAGAGCAGAAAGCCTAAAAATGTAATCACAAAATTAGTGCAGAAAGTACATGAGTAGATATCTCTTACTGGATAGAGCTGGAGGAGACACATCCTGAGGAACATCGGGATCTTCTTGTTTACAGTCCTGTGGGAGAAGAGGACGGGGACATCTCTCTGGTGTTGTCCTCTTACTGGATAGAACTGGAGGAGACACATACAGGGACTGAATTCATTCCTTACATACAGATAATTATAGGCCATGTGTATTTAGTCCTGTCTATTACCTGGTGATGTGAGGGGCTGGGGAACCTCCATCATGACGTCCTTGTACAGATCTTTGTGTCCTTCTAAATACTCCCACTCCTCCATGGAGAAATAGACGGTGACGTCCTGACACCTTATAGGAACCTGACACATACAATGATACCGTCACCCCCGATCCCTTCATAGCGTTACTGTATAATGTCCCAGCATTCCCAGCAGTGTCACCTCTCCAGTCAGCAGCTCAATCATCTTGTAGGTGAGTTCTAGGATCTTCTGATCATTGATGTCCTCATGTATCGGGGGGTGAGGTGGAGGCCCCGTGATTGGGCTCAGGGGACTTCCCCATCCCTCAGACACAGGGGCCTGACAGCGCTCACTAGAGGTCTTCTTCACTACTGTGTAATCCTGGTTATGGAGAGACACAGTAATAAATCTCACTCCAGACATTTCCAGAGTCCTCACCTCTCCAGTTCTGTCCATCTGTTATTCCCATAGATAAGAATGATGTAATGTGACGTCATCAGAATCTCTCACCTCTCCAGTAAGCCGGAAGAGGATCTCTAGGGTGAGGTGTAATATCCTCTCCGCCATCTTGTCCCTGTCCATATCCATCCTTCACGGGGCAATCAGGAGAATTCTCTTATATAGAATAAAACCACTGAGAGGATCCGATATTATAAGGACCTGAATGGGAAGGAGAGGAGCCGATATGTAACATTAATCGAGATAATAATGAAGGGACGATATTATTTGGGCAGTAAAAAAAAAATTTCAACATGAAATGAAGTTGCACCTAAAATGGTATCAATGAAAACGTGAGTTCATCAAGCAAAAATCAAGTCCTCACTCAACTCCGATGTCGGAAAATGGAGACACAAGCCGATTTTTTTATGTTTTTGTTTTTTTTTTACAAAAGTCTGATTTTTATTCACTACTAGAGATGAGTGAACCTGAAGTTCGGTTTTCGGTACAAACTCAGACTTTTGCAAGATAGCAAAGTTCAGGTTTGGAGTTCAGGGGCTTCACGTATGGAAACCACTCTCATGTTATCAGATGTATTGTGCACCAAGAAATAAAACTGAAAAAACCCGCCCTCCCCTGTTAGTGATCTGTTTATGGCTGCATGTGGGCGGAGACCCGAACTGCCAATCAATGACTTCAAATAAAGTCCATGTCAAGTCCAAGTCCAAGTCCAGAACCGATCTTTACAAATGTTCAGCTGGACCAGCAGAAGCCGAACGTCCACGGGTCCGCTCATCTCTAGTCACCACTTAGATAATAAGAAATGTGGAAGTCTGATATTGCCGTAATCACACTGACCTGGAGAATCACGCTGACCGCTCACTTCCAGCACATCATGAATGGAGTAAAAACAATGATGGAATTACTTTTTTTTCAACATTTCACTGCACTTGGAATTTTTACTTAATTTCCAGTAAATTTTATGGTAAAATTAAAACCCATGAGTCATTTAAAAAAACAACAAAAAAAACCCAACTATCCTTTATACGGCAATGTGGGTGGAAAAATAAAAGAGCCGCGCAGCTACACACAATCATGTATCAACGGAGAGGAAATCCGTCCATCTCTACATAAGGCAGAGACGGTTTATTACTGCCTCTGTCTTCTCTGTCACTGTATACACAGCTCTGCGGTGCAATGCAGCTGGAATGGTGAGGGACCTGACAGTGACACAGATCTCTGTGTGAGAGCCCATCCACCATCGATACTTGCCAACTGTAATTGTTTGGGGCCTGGTGAGTGCAATTATTTTTCGGGGGGGATATTTGCTTTCTTTTGTGGGTGTCTGCTTTCTTTGATAAAACTCCTGCTGTATTCTTTAACTTTTTTAGATGTTTGGACAATTCATTATGGAACCACAACCAAGGTGTATTTTTGGAGTAGGGCTTATATTTTAAGTATACTCAAAAAAAGCTCCCAAAAATCCTACTAGGTCTTATTTTCAGGGTACGTCTTATTTTCAAGGAAACACGGTAGAAAGAACTGATGGTGCCTCCTCCCCCATATACAGAGGATATGGTCACCGCTGAGTCATTATATCAGCCCCAGTTACAAGGGAAGGAAGATGAAAATAAAAATACGGAACTGACCCCGCTCCCGTCCAAATGTGTGACAATCAAGGAAATGCCACTGTCAATCCAAATCTCTGTTATTAGCCCCGACCAGGTAAAAAGCAGCCATATATACAAAATAAGAAGTGTTACTAAATAGCTATGAAATATGTAAATGTGATCATAGACTTATATTGAGACGGCGTCCAGCTTTCAGTCATAGGGGTGGCACCGATGCGGTTTTAGTCACTGCTCAGTATACCGCACTCTCGACACTGACTGACAGCAGATTCCAATGCTCAGCGGCTGTCAGTCAGTGTGGGGGGCAGGGTATATGTGTGGTAATAACAGACATTTCCCTTATATTCAAACTGGTATCGCTCGACATCAGACACAATGCTGAAGTTGGTTTCTTATTCATCCAGTTTCTTATTCGAGGCTGAAGTTGGTTTATTTTTTTTTTTCAGTTTTTATTGTTTTTTTTTGTTTTTTTTACAGGTTTAACAACAAACATAAAAAAATCACAATAATAAAATACAATACAGTGCGGAGCCCTGATGTGAATACACTTAAAAGCAGCAAAAAAAGTATCAAACTGGTATAAAATGGGCATCAAAGTGACATCAAAGCTCTTTTTTCACAAGGGTAACAGGAAAAAATGCATCATTCAATTTATAGTGCAGTTTTTCCTGAGTACACAGATACCTCATATGTGCTGGAAATCGAATGTTTGGGTGCACGGCAGGGCTCGGAAGGGAAGGAGCGCCATTGACTGTAAAATTGGAAGGAATCATTAGCGAATGCCATGTCGCGTTTGGAGCTCCTGAGGTGCCTAAACAGTGGAGCTCCATCAAAAGTGATCACATTTTGGAAAGTAGACCCCTCAAGGATTTTATCCAGGGGTATAGTGAGCATTTTGAACCCACAGGTACTTTATAGAATTTAATAAACTTAGGTCATCATATTGAAAATTTTCTTCTTTTTTTTTCACAAAACTGTTGCTTTAGCACCAAATTTCTCACTTTTTCAAGCGGCAACACCAAAAAGTGGACGCCACAGTTTGTTATCCAATTTCTTATGAGCGCAGTGATACCCCACATGTGGCTAAAAACCTCTGTTTGGACAAACAGGAGAGCTCATAACAGAAGGAGCACCATGTGAATTTTGGAAAAATTGAAAAAACTTGCAGGCACCATGTCGATTTCATTCGGGGATATAGTGAGCATTTTGAACACACAGGTACTTCACAAAAATGTTGCTGTAGTGCCAAATTTCTCACTTTTAGACTATGTGCCCACGACCAGGTGACACTGTGTCTAGGCGCAATGTCAGCTTTTGTGCAGAGATGCGAGTATTGTCCACTGGAGAACGCAGCTGCCCGGGCCCACGATCCAGGTTCAGGCTGCTGAGGACTTTAGCTCTATTTTCCCTTTGGACGAAACTCTCGTCTCCACAGCATAAATTGACATGCTGAGGCTCAGGAAGCCGCGCTGCAGGTCAGTTTATGCTAAGGAGAAAAACAAGCACAGTGGGCAGGAGATTTCCAAAAATCCTTCCATTGCGCTTGTACTGCACAGCGCAGCATTTTGGATGCAGCGAAAAGACTCTGTGTCCAAAACGCTGCAAACACTGATCGTGGACACAGCCTAAAAATCTAGGATGGATGGATAGACAAACACATATATAATGTCCCAGCCCCCAGCATAATCTAAGCTGGCACCCTTTAGTGACTTTCATGTGGCAGTGAAGGGTGTTTACCTTATATTTAGCCAAAAAATAAATAATTAAAAAAAACCTATGTGGGTTCCCCCCATTTTTGATAGCCAGCTAGGGTAAAGCAGATGGCTGAAGCCTGCAGATCACAGTTGGCAGCTTCACCTTGGCTGGTAATACAAAACAGAGGGCACCCCACACTGTTTTTTTTTAATTATTGATAAATAATTAAAAAAAAAAATGGGTTCCCCCCAAATTGGATCACCAGCCAAGGTAAAGCTGACAGCTGGCGTCTGGTATTCTCAGGGTGGGAAGGACCTTGGTTATTTGGCCCTTCCCAGCCTAAAAATAGCAGGCTGCAGCCGTCCCAGCAGTGGCGCATCCATTAGATGTACCAATCCTGGCACTTCACTCTGGCTCATCCCGTTGCCCTGGTGCAGTGGCAAACAGGGTAACAAATGGGGTTGATACCAGCTGTGTAATGTCACCTGGCATCAAGTCCTGGGGTTAGAACCGCTCTGCGCATGCGGCCGATATTTTCCGATAGGATGAGTAGGGATCACGAGGACGGAGCAGCAGCTGGTATCAGGAGACCGGGGGAGGACTGGGGAGTGACAGGGGGTGACTTAGCTGGACCTGGGGAGGACGTTTCTGTCACATCTGACATGTCACATGTGACAGAAATCATTGGAGGATGAATGCAGCGTGCGGCCAACATCTTAGATGATCAGTATGGGGAGGGGGACGGGGGGCACTGTGGCCAGATGGGGGACCGGGGGAGGGGATTTATCTCCCATCTGACATGTCTGATCAAGCAGTGCTCCCCTTTCTAATATGAAAATGTGCCTGGTCAAGAACCGGAGTAAACTGGTCTGGAACTGGACATGAAGGGGTTAATGATGACCCCAAAATAATAGAGACCCTGCACCTACCTCCACCTGCAGAGCCGCACACTAGATATATAATACCCTGCACCTACCTCCACCTGCAGAGCCGCACACTAGATATATAATACCCTGCACCTACCTCCACCTGCAGAGCCGCACACTAGATATATAATACCCTGCACCTACCTCCACCTGCAGAGCCGCACACTAGATATATAATACCCTGCACCTACCTCCACCTGCAGAGCCGCACACTAGATATATAATACCCTGCGCCTACCTCCACCTGCAGAGCCGCACACTAGATATATAATACCCTGCGCCTACCTCCACCTGCAGAGCCGCACACTAGATATATAATACCCTGCGCCTACCTCCACCTGCAGAGCCGCACACTAGATATATAATACCCTGCGCCTACCTCCACCTGCAGAGCCGCACACTAGATATATAATACCCTGCGCCTACCTCCACCTGCAGAGCCGCACACTAGATATATAATACCCTGCGCCTACCTCCACCTGCAGAGCCGCACACTAGATATATAATACCCTGCGCCTACCTCCTCCTGCAGAGCCGCACACTAGATATATAATACCCTGCGCCTACCTCCTCCTGCAGAGCCGCACACTAGATATATAATACCCTGCGCCTACCTCCACCTGCAGAGCCGCACACTAGATATATAATACCCTGCGCCTACCTCCACCTGCAGAGCCGCACACTAGATATATAATACCCTGCACCTACCTCCACCTGCAGAGCCGCACACTAGATATATAATACCCTGCACCTACCTCCACCTGCAGAGCCGCACACTAGATATATAATACCCTGCACCTACCTCCACCTGCAGAGCCGCACACTAGATATATAATACCCTGCACCTACCTCCACCTGCAGAGCCGCACACTAGATATATAATACCCTGCACCTACCTCCTCCTGCAGAGCCGCACACTAGATATATAATACCCTGCACCTACCTCCACCTGCAGAGCCGCACACTAGATATATAATACCCTGCACCTACCTCCACCTGCAGAGCCGCACACTAGATATATAATACCCTGCACCTACCTCCACCTGCAGAGCCGCACACTAGATATATAATACCCTGCACCTACCTCCACCTGCAGAGCCGCACACTAGATATATAATACCCTGCACCTACCTCCACCTGCAGAGCCGCACACTAGATATATAATACCCCTGCACCTACCTCCACCTGCAGAGCCGCACACTAGATATATAATACCCTGCGCCTACCTCCACCTGCAGAGCCGCACACTAGATATATAATACCCTGCGCCTACCTCCACCTGCAGAGCCGCACACTAGATATATAATACCCTGCGCCTACCTCCACCTGCAGAGCCGCACACTAGATATATAATACCCTGCGCCTACCTCCACCTGCAGAGCCGCACACTAGATATATAATACCCTGCGCCTACCTCCACCTGCAGAGCCGCACACTAGATATATAATACCCTGCGCCTACCTCCACCTGCAGAGCCGCACACTAGATATATAATACCCTGCGCCTACCTCCACCTGCAGAGCCGCACACTAGATATATAATACCCTGCGCCTACCTCCACCTGCAGAGCCGCACACTAGATATATAATACCCTGCGCCTACCTCCACCTGCAGAGCCGCACACTAGATATATAATACCCTGCGCCTACCTCCACCTGCAGAGCCGCACACTAGATATATAATACCCTGCGCCTACCTCCTCCTGCAGAGCCGCACACTAGATATATAATACCCTGCGCCTACCTCCTCCTGCAGAGCCGCACACTAGATATATAATACCCTGCACCTACCTCCACCTGCAGAGCCGCACACTAGATATATAATACCCTGCACCTACCTCCACCTGCAGAGCCGCACACTAGATATATAATACCCTGCACCTACCTCCACCTGCAGAGCCGCACACTAGATATATAATACCCTGCACCTACCTCCACCTGCAGAGCCGCACACTAGATATATAATACCCTGCACCTACCTCCACCTGCAGAGCCGCACACTAGATATATAATACCCTGCACCTACCTCCACCTGCAGAGCCGCACACTAGATATATAATACCCTGCACCTACCTCCTCCTGCAGAGCCGCACACTAGATATATAATACCCTGCACCTACCTCCACCTGCAGAGCCGCACACTAGATATATAATACCCTGCACCTACCTCCACCTGCAGAGCCGCACACTAGATATATAATACCCTGCACCTACCTCCACCTGCAGAGCCGCACACTAGATATATAATACCCTGCACCTACCTCCACCTGCAGAGCCGCACACTAGATATATAATACCCTGCACCTACCTCCACCTGCAGAGCCGCACACTAGATATATAATACCCTGCACCTACCTCCACCTGCAGAGCCGCACACTAGATATATAATACCCTGCACCTACCTCCACCTGCAGAGCCGCACACTAGATATATAATACCCTGCACCTACCTCCACCTGCAGAGCCGCACACTAGATATATAATACCCTGCACCTACCTCCACCTGCAGAGCCGCACACTAGATATATAATACCCTGCACCTACCTCCACCTGCAGAGCCGCACACTAGATATATGGCTGCTCTGTGCTTACAGGACCTGTGATGATGTCACATGGAGGGGAGGAGTCAGGGGTCACATGATCAGCTCCTCAGTGTATGCAGGACTCTGCTGTGCTGGTTGTCATGGTGCTGGATGAGGGGAAGTTTATGTGTGGGGTCAGGAGGGGTTTACAGTGTGGATGTAGCAGAGCCGTGTGTGTACGAGGTGTACGGAGCGGAGCCGTGTGTGTACGAGGTGTACGGAGCGGAGCCGTGTGTGTACGAGGTGTACGGAGCAGAGCCGTGTGTGTACGAGGTGTACGGGACGGAGCCGTGTGTGTACGAGGTGTACGGAGCGGAGCCGTGTGTGTACGAGGTGTACGGAGCGGAGCCGTGTGTGTACGAGGTGTACGGAGCGGAGCCGTGTGTGTACGAGGTGTACGGAGCGGAGCCGTGTGTGTACGAGGTGTACGGAGCGGAGCCGTGTGTGTACGAGGTGTACGGAGCGGAGCCGAGTGTGTACGAGGTGTACGGAGCGGAGCCGTGTGTGTACGAGGTGTACGGAGCAGAGCCGTGTGTGTACAAGGTGTACGGAGCAGAGCCGTGTGTGTACATGGTGTACGGAGCGGAGCCGTGTGTGTACGAGGTGTACGGAGCGGAGCCGTGTGTGTACGAGGTGTACGGAGCGGAGCCGCGTGTGTAGAAGGTGTACGGAGCGGAGCCGCGTGTGTACGAGGTGTACGGAGCGGAGCCGCGTGTGTACGAGGTGTACGGAGCGGAGCCGCGTGTGTACGAGGTGTACGGAGCGGAGCCGCGTGTGTACGAGGTGTACGGAGCGGAGCCGCGTGTGTACGAGGTGTACGGAGCGGAGCCGCGTGTGTACGAGGTGTACGGAGCGGAGCCGCGTGTGTACGAGGTGTACGGAGCGGAGCCGTGTGTGTACGAGGTGTACGGAGCGGAGCCGTGTGTGTACGAGGTGTACGGAGCGGAGCCGTGTGTGTAGAAGGTGTACGGAGCAGAGCCGTGTGTGTACGAGGTGTACAGAGAGGAGCCGTGTGTGTACGAGGTGTACGGAGCGGAGCCGTGTGTGTACGAGGTGTACGGAGCGGAGCCGTGTGTGTACGAGGTGTACGGAGCGGAGCCGTGTGTGTAGAAGGTGTACGGAGCAGAGTCGTGTGTGTACGAGGCGTACAGAGAGGAGCCGTGTAGGGACTTTCCCAAAAAAGTGTTTTACTGCGCCATTGGGAACCATGGTCTTGGATTCTGTCAGGGGGTCACAGTGAGGTAATGGAGGCTGTAGGGAGACAGGAGACTGAAAGCCATGGACGGACATGGAGCAGATATCCTGGAAAACCTGGGGCGAGTAGCAGAGGCACTACCAGTCACAGGCATACAGCAGAAGTCCTGAAGACTGCAGACAGGCTGCAGAGGTACTGACACCCACAGGCAGACAGGTAACTGAGGTATTGGAAGCCGCAGACGTCCTGGAGACCTCAGACAGGTGCAGACATACTGGAAGCCACAGGCAGATTGTAGCTGAGGTGCTGGAGGCCACAGATAGTCTGGAGATGTTCTGGAGACCTCAGACAGGGGCAGACATACTGGAAGCCACAGGCAGATTGGTAGCTGAGGTGCTGGAGGCCACAGATAAGCGGGCTTTACACGCTGTGACATCGCTAATGCGAACTCGTTGGGGTCACGGAATTCGTGACGCACATCCGGCCGCATTAGCGATGCCGTTGCGTGTAACACCGATAAGCGATTTTGCATCGTTGCAAAAACGTGCAAAATCGCTAATCGGCGACACGGGGGTCTATTCTCAAATCTCGTTACTGCAGCAGTAACGATGTAGTTCGTCGCTCCTGCGGCAGCACACATCGCTGCGTGTGACGCCACAGGAACGAGGAAGCTCTCCTTACCTGCCTCCCGGCCGCTATGCAGAAGGAAGGAGGTGGGCGGGATGTTACGTCCCGCTCAGCTCCGCCCCTCCGCTGCTATTGGGCGGCGGTTCAGTGACGTCGCTGTGACGCCGCACGGACCGCCCCCTTAGAAAGGAGGCGGTTCACCCGTCACAGCGACGTCGCCGGACAGGTATGTATGTGTGACCGGTCTGGGCGATGTTGTGCGGCACGGACAGCGATTTGCCCGTGTCGCGCAACAGATGGGGGCGGCTACCCACACTAGCGATATCGGGACCGATATCGCAGTGTGTAAAGTAGCCTATAGTCTGGAGATGTTCTGGAGACTGCAGACAGGTCGCTGTGCACACACAAACTAATAGTCCTAATACCAGGACACAGGTGAGTATCTTGGTAGCCTTATATAGGCCAGTTAAGCTCAGCACATGGAGCGTGTCCGGCTACTTACAAAGCCCAACGTGGAGCACAGGAAAGTTTAGCAGAGCGGGGGAAGGAGCAGATCCCAGACACGGGACAGGCGTGTAACAAGTGGATGATGTCAGACAAATATCCAACAATGACCCAGAAAATTGTGACAACTCTGAATTTCCCTTCCCCTGACATCTATTGATTAATTCTCTATTGATCTCTTCTCCCCTTTATCAGTGAATAACATTTATTTTTATCCTTTATCAAGTAAAATAATAATTGCAGATAGTGAAAGTCATTCTTCTGTTACCCAAATCTCTGCTGAACATTACACAATGTACATATCACATTCCTCTAAATAATGGGCACAATCTAGTTATACCTTTATCAATTCATTCTGTGACATTCCCAAAGTGCTCACAATTCCTGTTCTTCCAGATCAGAGCACAACATAAGTAATAACCTATACTAAAATGGATTTTATTTCTGTCCAACACTGAGCACACATTTTCCCACACAAATGTGTCCCCTGTTTGTCCCAGGAGTCCCACTTCTAGGGGGGAGAGCGATTGCCTCCTTTCTCTGCACCATGATAGACATTTGGGTCATAGCGCAATGTCGGGCAAACACCTTGTTTCACAAAAATAAATATTAAAGAAAAATCCTCACAATAACTATTGCACGGACGCTGCAAAGATCCACAGATCTGGAATCTTCAGACTGTAATCCTGAGAAATGTAAGTGATTATCAAAGAGAAAATGTTCATTCAGAGAATTTCAGAATCAGAAAATGAAGAGGAGGAAGGAGACCCAATAAGAAGGATATGAGAAGATCTCCAATACGGAACAAGAAAAAATGAACTTGAGTATGAATGTATTTATGGATAATGTGTCATGAGTGTGTCCCGCTCTGAGGAGACCTCTGGTGAGTCTGGGATCAGAAGGTCACAGCGCCTTATTGTTCACAGGTCTACAACTTGATTTGAGGGAATCTACTTTCTTTTAGTGCTGTAAGGGTTAAGGACTCTTTCTTTTTTCTGGCCACTCCCATTTTTTATAAAAAATAATGTATCTTACTATCTGATGCCGGTTGTAGATTCTCATTTCATGCTGACCTCTTTGAAAGGAGCCTGTCTCTGGAAGAAGCTGAGGAGTTGTGATTATTGCTGCTGTGGTGTTTAGCTGCATTGGAAGAGCTTGAAATGTTTTTCCTTTCTATGTCTATTTTATCTTTATCTCCTTTACCTGTTGTGTTAATGCAGTGGGGAGACTAGTGCTCTTGCCTGCCACCTCACTAGCCAGAGCGAATGAGTGCCTAGGCACGTGATGATGATGGGGTGGACCCGTATAGGGACATTAGGGAGTGTAGGGTACAGACTCAGGTGAGTTGCAGATGGTGTCTCCTCTCCCCATCATCAGGACCTTTTTTTTACCATTTCTATTGTTACCCTTGTGTTACGCTGCACGCTGAGTGTCTGTACACTCTGGCGTGACATAATGTTTTGGTTTTGACACCCACAGTCTTTTTTTGAATTATTTATTTAGATTAGTTGGAATCAACAAACATAATAAATACTCTAAAGGCTGCCTTACACACTGCGATATCGGTCCCGATATCGCTAGCGTGGGTACCCACCCGCATCTGTTGTGCGACACGGGCCGCACAACATCGCCCAGACCCGTCACAATACTTACCTGCCCGGCGACATCGCTGTGACCGGTGAACCGCCTTCTTTCTAAGGGGGCGGTCCGTGCGGCGTCACAGCAACGTCACTGAGCGGCCGCCCAATAGAAGCGGAGGGGCGGAGATGAGCGGGACGTAACATCCCGCCCACCTCCTTCCTTCCTCATAGCGGCCGGGAGGCAGGTAAGGAGAGCTTCCTCGTTCCTGCGGTGTCACACGGAGCGATGTGTGCTGCCGCAGCAGCGAGGAACAACCTCGTTACTGCTGCATATGAGATTTAATGCATGGGTATCATATAATTTTGTCCACTGGGCCAATTCTGTGTAATCGCAGCAGACAGTAAATTATTCATCACCGATAAAGTTCTTAAAGGGTTCCATATCAATGTTGTGGACTTTGCCTGAGCCGTTGCTCATTCATGTCGAGCCATCTGAGAGCATCTTTAGGGTTTTCAAAAACGAATGTCTTTTGAAGTGCAGCCACCCTGAACTTCGCTGGGTACAGCATGGAGTATGAGACTTGTGCATTTCTCAGGCGTTGTTTCACATCTGTAAATTGGGCTCTTTTTTTTTTGGAAATTTCTACTGAATAATCCGGAAAGAAGGATATCTTGTGGCCGTCCACCGGTATGGACTCTTTGTTTCTAGCTGCTCCTCGGATCGCATCCCGGTCTTTGTAATGTAAGTCTAAGTAGTTTCACCAGGACAGGTCTTGGAGGAGCTCCCGGAGGCAGGGGTCTGGTGGACACTCTGGGTTCTCTCTACAGCATACAGGGGGGATAGGACCTCTGCGCCAAATACTTTTTGTAGCCATTTCTCAAAGAATTCTGACGGATTTGTGCCTTCTGTTTTTTCTGGAACCCCTATCACCCACACATTGTTTCTCCTCAGTCTATTTTCTAAATCATGTGTCTTGTTAAGTAGGAATGCCAGTTACTGATCATGTCTGTGGGAATCACGGGTAACCTGGGGCATTATGTCCTCTAAGCACTGATTCTCCCCTCTGACGCCGTCATGCAGTCATTCACTTTTTGGAGGCTCTGTCTCACACCTGATAATTCCTCCATAATTTGGCCCATCTGGAAGCTGAGGGATGTCATAGTGGAGCCAATTTGAGCTATAGCTGCAAGCATGTCCTTCAGAGTGGGCTCAGCACCCTGCAGAGTTGTGGCAAGCTCAGGGGGACATGTATTTTGCATGGATGCAGGGGGCTGTTCTGTAAGCCTTGCTGTAATGGTAAGAAGTCTGCTCTAGTTACTCCTTCCTCCTCCATTGTATTGTGAGGGCTGTGCTGCTTGGAGCGCCTCAATTCAGCTCACTCATCTCTGTGCGCCACAGGAGCTCCGCGCTCCGTGCCCCTGGCGTACTCAGCCAATTTTTCAGCAGCGTGTGCGGCCGCAGGTTTCCCTGCTTTGGAGGCTGGTGTCAGTGTCCAAGCGCCATTTTGTGCAGTACCTTCCATTCCCGCCGCCACCTACTTCTGCCTCCTGCTCTTCCCCCCAGCCATGTATCCGCCATCCAAGCTGTGAGGTGAGTACAGGGTGGTCTCCGGTTGCTGCTCAGTTGTTTTTTATCTTCCACATGGCCCAGTGGATTACAGGATAACCGGCGGCTCCAGGAGCGCTCCCTTTCAGCGTCTGCTCACCTCTCCGGCGAGGCCACGCCCCCCCCAAGTACAAGTTTTTAAATTCAATAATATACAATGTGATATACAGTTAGGTCCAGAAATATTTGGACAGTGACACAAGTTTTGTTATTTTAGCTGTTTACAAAAACATGTTCAGAAATACAATTATATATATAATATGGGCTGAAAGTGCACATTCCCAGCTGCAATATGAGAGTTTTAACATCCAAATCGGAGAAAGGGTTTGGGAATCATAGCTCTGTAATGCATAGCCTCCTCTTTTTCAAGGGACCAAAAGTAATTGGACAAGGGACTCTAAGGGCTGCAATTAACTCTGAAGGCGTCTCCCTCGTTAACCTGTATTCAATGAAGTAGTTAAAAGGTCTGGGGTTGATTACAGGTGTGTGGTTTTGCATTTGGAAGCTGTTGCTGTGACCAGACAACATGCGGTCTAAGGCACTCAATTGAGGTGAAGCAGAACATCCTGAGGCTGAAAAAAAAGAAAAAATCCATCAGAGAGATAGCAGACATGCTTGGAGTAGCAAAATCAACAGTCGGGTACATTCTGAGAAAAAAGGAATTGACTGGTGAGCTTGGGAACTCAAAAAGGCCTGGGCGTCCACGGATGACAACAGTGGTGGATGATCGCCGCATACTTTCTTTGGTGAAGAAGAACCCGTTCACAACATCAACTGAAGTCCAGAACACTCTCAGTGAAGTAGGTGTATCTGTCTCTAAGTCAACAGTAAAGAGAAGACTCCATGAAAGTAAATACAAAGGGTTCACATCTAGATGCAAACCATTCATCAATTCCAAAAATAGACAGGCCAGAGTTAAATTTGCTGAAAAACACCTCATGAAGCCAGCTCAGTTCTGGAAAAGTATTCTATGGACAGATGAGACAAAGATCAACCTGTACCAGAATGATGGGAAGAAAAAAGTTTGGAGAAGAAAGGGAACGGCACATGATCCAAGGCACACCACATCCTCTGTAAAACATGGTGGAGGCAACGTGATGGCATGGGCATGCATGGCTTTCAATGGCACTGGGTCACTTGTGTTTATTGATGACATAACAGCAGACAAGAGTAGCCGGATGAATTCTGAAGTGTACCGGGATATACTTTCAGCCCAGATTCAGCCAAATGCCGCAAAGTTGATCGGACGGCGCTTCATAGTACAGATGGACAATGACCCCAAGCATACAGCCAAAGCTACCCAGGAGTTCATGAGTGCAAAAAAGTGGAACATTCTGCAATGGCCAAGTCAATCACCAGATCTTAACCCAATTGAGCATGCATTTCACTTGCTCAAATCCAGACTTAAGACGGAAAGACCCACAAACAAGCAAGACCTGAAGGCTGCGGCTGTAAAGGCCTGGCAAAGCATTAAGAAGGAGGAAACCCAGCGTTTGGTGATGTCCATGGGTTCCAGACTTAAGGCAGTGATTGCCTCCAAAGGATTCGCAACAAAATATTGAAAATAAAAATATTTTGTTTGGGTTTGGTTTATTTGTCCAATTACTTTTGACCTCCTAAAATGTGGACTGTTTGTAAAGAAATGTGTACAATTCCTACAATTTCTATCATATATTTTTGTTCAAACCTTCAAATTAAACGTTACAATCTGCACTTGAATTCTGTTGTAGAGGTTTCATTTCAAATCCAATGTGGTGGCATGCAGAGCCCAACTCGCGAAAATTGTGTCACTGTCCAAATATTTCTGGACCTAACTGTACTTATGAGTTCCTATCTCCAATCTGGGGCTGCGCTTTTTAGTAAATAAAGCAGTGGGCAACCTGAGATTAGTAAATTGTCTAAATATAATCCAATATCAAAACTATTCAAAAATATTCCTAAAGGCTCTCAAAAGGGCTAACAGTGTGCCAGCTAAAAAAGAAAATTAATATTCACTGCTCCCCACGCCATAATCTCACCCACCTCTAAGCAATGAAGCCAGCACCAACCAAGAGGTGGGCGGTATTGTTAGCGTGGGGAGCAGTGAATATTCATTATCTTTAATATCGGGTACACATGATCACCCAGTTGCCGGCTTACTGCTGTGGCTGGACAATCACGTGTGTCTACTATTAGAGAATGAATATTCACTGCTCCCAAGCGCAAAATCCCGGCTGTGGGGAGCAGTGAATATTCTGGCAGCTTACGTCTGTGTGTAACTGGGGCGTATGGCAGTAATGTCATGTGCTGTCCTGCTTACATGCCGAAGTCACTTGCCAGCATCAGAAGAGAACACCGTGCACAGGTAGAGCGGAGGGATGGTGAGTATAATCATTTATTTTCTTATGTGTGCAGCATGATGAGAAAATATATACAAGAATGGGCCCAAGATGAGGGTCATATATAAAAGGATAGGGACATATACAGTAGGACAAGGGACATATATACCAGGATGGGCAACATATATACCAGGATGGGATAAAGATGGGCAACATATATACCAGGATGAAAGACATATATACGAGTATGGGAGACACATATAACTGAAAGGGGCCTAGGATGGGGGACAGAATTGGGGGATTTTATCCCCGTAACAGTGTCAGCAGAAAATCCCCCCCCAACAGTATCACATTTTTTGCATGAATCATTTTCCCTATTTTCCTACTTCAAAACCTAGGTGCGTCTTATGGTCCAAAAAATATAAGTTTAAAAAGAAAGTGTTCTTTCCCTCACCAATTCTTACTTGAGCAATTGTAGATGATTTTTTGATAAAACCCTTTGAATTATAATACATCATGATGGCTTCTTCCGTGTGACTCATCTGAAAACAGGACCTGATTAATGATAAAAAACATTTAGCAAATTCTGAAAGCAAAAATGGCTGCTCCACTCTGTTGGTTTTCTGATGGTCGGCAAAAATTGATTTACCAGTTAAACATTTCAATTATTCACAACATGAAAAAGGTTCCTTCCCTGTGCGGCTTCTTCAGATGTTTAACAAAATCTGATTTCTGAGAATTACATTTTCCACATTCAGAACATAAAAATTGTTTCTTTTGTATGATATTTTTGATGGTAAACAAGATTTAATTTCATAGTAAAACATTTAACACATTATGGGCATAAAAACGGCTTCTCCCCTGTATGAGATCTTTGATGCCTAACAAGATCTGATTTCTGAATAAAACATTTCCCACACTCTGAACATGAAAATGACTTCTCCCCTGTGTGAGATCTTTGATGCACAACAAGATTTGATTTCTGAATATAACATTTCCCACATTCTGAACATGAAAATGGCTTCTCCCCTGTGTGAAGTTTTCTATGGTCAACAAGACTTGATTTCTTAGTAAAACATTTAGCACATTCTAAGCATGAAAATGGCTTTGCCCCTGTGTGAGATCTTTGATGCATAACAAGATATGATTTCTGAGTAAAACATTTACCACACTCTGAACATGAAAATGGCTTCTCCCCTGTGTGAAGATTTCCATGGTCAACAAGACTTGATTTCCTTTGAAAACATTTCCCACACTCTGAACATGAAAATGGCTTCTCCCCTGTATGGGATCTTTGATGTCTAACAAGGTCTGATTCACGAATAAAACATTTCCCACATTCTGAACATGAAAATGGCTTCTCCCCTGTGTGAGATCTTAGATGCACAACAAGAGTTGATTTCCGAATAAAACATTTCCCACACTCTGAACATGAAACTGGCTTCTCCCCTGTGTGAGATCTTTGATGCACAACAAGATTTGATTTCCGAATAAAACATTTCCCACACTCTGAACATGAAAATGGCTTATCCCCTGTGTGAGATCTTTGATGCTCAAGAAGATTTGATTTCCGAATAAAACATTTCCCACACTCTGAACATGAAAATGGCTTCTCACCTGTGTGAGATCTTTGATGCACAACAAGATTTGATTTCCGAATAAAACATTTCCCACACTCTGAACATGAAAATGGTTTCTCCCTTCTAGGAGCAGTTTCGTATTCCACATCCCTTCTGTAATTTTTATTTTGCTTACATTTCTGTGATAAATCGGAATTTTGGACTTTTTTGAAATGATCAGATGATAGAGATTTCCTAAGAAGGACTGAAGGTATATCTGGGACAACAGCATGCTCTTCATATGCATCATGTGTGATACTTTCATCATCTGTTATAACTTCTGAAGATATTAGAGGTCCATCTGAACTTCCAGTATAGTCATCTGCTAAAAATAAACACAATATTATTATTTTATAATGATATTATCTTGAAAGTACAATTATTTTTTTAAACCATATTCTGAATCTGTTGTCCAATTTCGACTTCTAAAGCCTGCTTTACACGTTGCAATTTCGCATACGATATCGTATGCGATTTGCAACACCCCCATCGTATGTGTGGCACGTTCAATTTGTTGAACGTGCCGCACAAACGATTAACCCCCGTCACACACTTACCCGTCCATACGACCTCTATGTGGGCGGCGAACCTCCACTTCCTGGAGTGGGAGGGACGTTCAGCGTCCCATCGACGTCACGCGGCAGCCGGCCAATAGAAGCGGAGGGGCGAAGATGAGCGGGACGTAAACATCCCGCCCACCTCTTTCCTTCCACATTGCCGACTTGAGCCGCAGGAGGCAGGTAAGATCTGTTCAATGTTCCTGGGGTGTCACACACTGCGATGTGTGCTGCCTCGGGAACATTGAACAACCCGACGTGCAATTCGTCAGGATTCAACGACGTGTATGTGATAAACGTTTTAACGTTCAATCACAATCGCACGTACCTGTCACACACTACAATGTACCTTACGATGCCGGATGTGCGTCACTTACGACGTGACCCCGCCGACACATCGTAAGATATATTGTAGCGTGTAAAGCGGGCTTAAAGCCTGCTTTACACCTTGCAATTAAGCATACGATATTGTATGCGATCGTACCCGCCCCCATCGTATCTTCGGCACGTTCAATTTGTTGAATGTGTCGCACAAACGAATAACCCCCGTCACACGTACTTACCTGTCCATACGACCTCGATGTAGGCGGCGAACATCCACTTCCTGGAGTGGGAGGGACGTTCGGCGTCACATAGACGTCACGCAGCAGCCAGCCAATAGAAGCGGAGGGGCGGAGATGAGCGGGACGTAAACATCCCGCCCACCTCCTTCCTTCCGCATTGCCGGCGGGAGCCGCAGGACATAGGTAAGATCTGTTCATCGTTCCCGGGGTGTCAAACACTGCGATGTGTGCTACCCCGGGTACGATGAACAACCTGACGTTCAATTTTTAGAAAATGAACGACGTGCATGCGATGAACGTTTTACCGTTCAATCGCAATCGCACGTAGATGTTACATGCTACAATGTTACTTACGATGCCGGATGTGCGTCACTTACAACGTGACCGCGCCAACACATCGTAAGATATATTGTAGCGTGTAAAGCGCCCTTAAGGCTATGGGCCCACGGGACAACATACCCGCGGAATTTGCTGCGGACAACCCGCGGATTTATCTGGATTTTCCAGATAAATTTGCAGGTTTATGCAAGTACAGACACTCCCCATGTTATCCTATGGGATTTGGGGAGTGCTGTATCAATGCTGCGGTATGTGCGGCTACAGAATATGCCGCAGCCGCAGGTAACTGCATGTCAATTATTCATGCGGAAATATCTGCGGATGTGCTGCCTTTTCGCTATGGAGATAGAGGGCGGGACTTCCGCAGGTATTTCCGCACTTGTCCCGCAGGTTTACCGCAACAAAAATGCTTTAATCCCACAGCAATGGATAGCTGTAGATTCCGGGGAGCAGCTGCGGTAAACCTGTGGACATACCTGCGGAAAATTCCGCAGGTTCGTTGTCCCGTGGGTACATGGCCTAACACTTACATCTTCGTTAATTCGGATCTCCCATTCCTAACACCAGTTCTCTGGAATGTGCTGCAGTAAATAATCTGATTGATTGTGACAATGTGACTGCAAGATGATAATGAGGGACAGGGGCTCCTATACTGTCCCTCACACTGGGGAACCCTAAGTTATTCCTAACCTGTGGATTACCCCTGAAGATGGAGATGCCGGAGTCTCGTGCCTTACTATTCTCTTGACAAGATCTAATCTGTTATCCCCCCAGGGAAGGAAGGGGCAGGAATAGGATGGAAAAAAAGATTAAAATAGATGGGAAACACAGATTAAGACAGTAGGGACACATTGCAAGCTTATAGAAATAAACAGTGAGACACTCAGGAGAAAAGCAATAGCAGGAAAGCAGCAACAAAAAAAGACAACAAAGGTTAACAACACAACAGTTCACAGTAATAATGCACAACAAGTACCGATAATTCTGGATCACAACACCTCACCAGACCAATATAGGTAAACAATAGCTGGCATTAATTAAATAGTCCAGCCAGCATATACAGAAGGGGAGAGACCCATACTTTCTCCTCCACAGCATGTGATCACAGACATTAGCAAGCAGCCCAGCAGAGAATAACTCTTGCTAGCCTGCCCAAGCCTGTAGTTTAAAGCCTGCGTCTCCCTGCGCTGCTCACAGACATCAGAGAAGAAAACATGCAGAGTACCAGAATCTATCATTTTCACAGATCCTGACGCCACCATGAAAGTTGTCAAAACCTACTAAAATCTCCTTGTTACATTGATCCACAACATGGACAATTTCAAAGAGGTTTTTTTTTCAAAGACGAAAATAAAATAGTTAGGGACATATGCCGGATGTATAACGGGGTTGTCCGAGACTGTAACGTTGATGGCCTATCCTGAGGCTTTGTAACCAAAGCAGGTAGCAGGGTCTTGCGGTTTCTGCAGATAAACAGTACGACTCCAATTTGTCAAGACCGGCGATGGACACTGAAAAATGATGTCAGGGACTGGAGTGAGATTTCTGGCATAGGGAACGCCACAGTTTGTTATCAATTAGAGAAGCGGTGGCATCACACCCTTCTTCTGGCCAAGCTCTGCCCATTTTGGTAAAGCTGGTTAAATTTGGCGTGAAACCTCCAAAAGTCACAATTGTTTTCACAACTCTGTGTTGCACAAACTCTTTTGAGAACGTTTGAAGTGATTTATGCCAGAATTCTGCCATAAATGCTCTCATGAATCAGGGTCTAGGTGTAAAATCTCCTTCTGTAGGGGTCTCCATTCCTTCCAGGGTAGTTTGCCAGTAGCTCACATTCTCTAAAGCAAGAATTTTATTACATCTTCTTTAGTAGATGAAAACTATTACATTTCAGTGTGCGGCTGGAACTCTGCCCCCATTTTGGCAAAGCTGGTTAAAAACACACAAACACACACACACACACACACACACACACCAGCCTTTCTCCTCTTCAGCTTTAACTCCTGCAATTAAGAGACCTTTGGTCACATGACGTGATGTCAAAAGGTTCCTTAAGCAGTCCTATAATTGGCATATAAACCCTGGGCCCCTAGGAGAATAAGGGCCCTGTGAAATTGCCCAGTTTGCTCTCCTTTTCCCCTAATACCAGTCCTGCATGCCAGCCTGTGTCCTGTTCAGTTTAGACTCCTGCAATTAAGAGACCTTTAGTTACCTCATGTCACATGACTTTGAAGTCATCAAAAGGTCCTTAACCTCTTCATGACAGAAGACGTACTGGTACATCATGGATCGTGTGAGGTTAATCCCCGCAGCCTGCCGTGGAAAGTTCTCGGCGATCCACGCACATATCAGCTGATTTCAACAGCTGATGTGTGCCTGCCAAACGTGAGTGGAATCGCGTTCCACCCGCGCCTATTAACCCCTTACATCTCGGTGTCAAAATCTGACAGCGAGATGTAACAGCGCGCCAACATAAGCATAACTTACCCAGTGCCATCAGAAGAAATGTGATGTGATCACGTGACTTCCGATGGTTGCCATGATAGCACAGGGTCATGTGATGACTCCTGTAGCCAGGGCTAGATGAAGGTTGGTGGGGACCCCTGGGCGGAAAATCTGGTGGGGGCCCAATAACGTTAACATTTTTAGCCATAACAGTAGAGCACGAATTGTAGCATTAGAGGTAAATTGTTGTTCTGCCACTTTCAGATTTACAGAACTACAATGCAGATACAGTCCAGGAGAACTCAAAGCCGTCCACTTATACACAGAAAGTAGAGTTATTCACATTTTTTTTTATTGATCCCTATGTTAAGACAACCAGGGACGGCTCCAGATTTTTGTGGGCCCCGGGTGAAAAAGTCTCAGTCACCCCATCCACATGCAGACACGCACATACAGATACATACACATACAGGCATACGTACATATACATATTTGAAGACAAATTCACAAAGATACATATAAACAGACATAATATATACACAGTCATATACACCAAGAAAAAAGTGTGTATCAGCTCACCACAACAGGGGAAATTCTTAGAGGAGAATCCGAACGGTGCTCGCTGGACAAGGAAGGCTGAAGACAATCAATTGAAGGCGGATCCCGGCACAAAACGTCCAAAAAATGGTCAGAAGTATGAATAAAACGTCACATTTATTCAGAAAATAAAAGCAGTATAAAATAAGCTCCTCCGATCAATGTGTTTCAGACGCAATCGTCCTTCGTCATGAATCATGACAAGAAAATGATTCATGATCATGACTAAGGACGATCGCATCTGAAACGCGTTGATCGGAGGAGCTTATTTTATACTGCTTTTATTTTCTGAATAAATGTGAAGTTATATTTATACTTCTGACCATTTTTTGGACGTTTTGTGCCGGGATCCACCTTCAATTGATTGTCTACAATCATATACACTGACATACATAGATACATACATCATACATACAGAAACAGACGCATTAGAGGTATTAATATGGGGAAGTCACCAGCAGCCTCACTCACCTCCCTGCTTGTTTCCGTCCAGCTCATCCAGGGTATGTGGCTGTGCCGCACTGATTGGTGGCCATCACTATCAGACATGGCTGCACACTGACACTGCACTGCTGTATATACATCACAGGAGGGGCTGAGGGCTACAATATATACATTACAGGAGGGGCTGGGGGCATAAACATTACTAGGGGGGCATAGATGTTACTAGAGTGGCAAACAGCTCTGGGGGCATACACATTACTGGGATGGGTGGCATAGCTCTCTGGGGGGCCCATGCAGTTCTGGGGGGGCAGCACAGATGGTTCTGGACGCACGAGCACGCACAACTCTGATGCATACATACACAGTCACACAGCTCTGCTTCACATACACACACACACACACACGCACACACACACACACATCCTGATAGCACTGTTGCACACATCTCTGCTGCAGATGTACAGACACAGCAGCACACACAGCTCTGCTGCCTTCATGCACACTGCACTACTACACACAAAGCACTGGTATATACATACACAAACAGAACTCTGCTGCCCAAAGAATAAATACTGTATAGACACAGCTCTGCTGCCTATGTACAGACAGAAAAATACACAGCTCTGCTGCCTTCATGCACACACAACACTGCAATACACAAAGTACTACTGTATACACACACACACACAACTTTGCTGCCCAAAGAGTACGTATTCACACAGCTCTGTTGCACACACACAGCTCTGTTGCACACACACAGCTCTGTTGCACACACACAGCTCTGTGCACACACACAGCTCTGTGCACACACACAGCTCTGCTGCTCTTACACATTGTTTTAATTATCTCCTTTTTATACAAGGGTTGTAGCTTGTGCTGGGGGCAGTTGAGATACTGTATGTGCACACACAGATTTGGTCGACTACACACAGCTCAAACACCCCCCCACCTTCTAATAATATACACAGCCCCTCAGCCTCTAATAACATACCAAGGTACAGACCCTGTTTTAGCCCTCCATCCAGACCACCACAGTGCACAGTATAGCAGACCCGGACTCCTCTCACCAGCTGTCATCACACATCGATCTTACCAGCCTTTGACTGGCCAGGAGCTCCATGTCGAGTAAAGAAGCCATGAATCACAGCACAGGAGGAGGAGAGTGTGGACCTGCACTGAGCTCTGCAGGTCCTATCTGGACAGCAGAGAAGACGCCGGGATCCTCTTCACATGATTTGCCAGGACCTGAACACGCACAGCGTGCTGCGTAGCCACGTCTGAAGCGGTCAGACAGGAAGATTAAGGTGCAGTGCCGCCCGTGCGCTCGGTGAAGAGGGGCTGGCCAGGGCTTAATAAACTTATGGCGGCCCTGGTGGTGGGGACCCCCTTAGAAGCTCTTGTGGTGGGGTGCCGGGGCTGGAGCCCTGCCTGCCCTGCCTATGATCCAGCCCTGCCTGTAGCTATCATGAGTTACTTTCTCTCACTGCCGGCAGACAGACGTGTGTGAGAGTAAAGTAGCATTTCTCCAGATCTCAGCTGTGTAGCTGTCATCTGGAGAAATGGAAGAGTGATCAGACAGCTGATCGTTATAGTCCCCCAAGAGGCTAGTAAAATACAAAAAATAAAAGTAAAAAAAAAAAAGTTTTTAAAAAAAATTAAAAAAAAACTTAAAAATTCAAATCACCCTACATTCGGTCCATTGAAAACTAAAGAATTAAAAAAATAAAAAATATATAATATTTAATATTGCCACAATCAGAAACGCCGGATCTATCAAACTATAAAATCAATCAATCTGATTGGTAAACAGCATAGCGGCAAACACATTTTTTAACCCCTAAGATAAAAGTAAACCTATACATATTTGGTGTCTACAAACTCGTACCGACCTGAGACATCACACAGACATATCAGTTTTACCGTATAGTGAACATGGTGAATAAAATATCCCAAAAATTATTGTGCGATTGCCCTTTTTTTTGCAGTTTATCCGCACTTGATATTTTTCCAATACACTATATGGTAAAACTTATGGTTTCATTTAAAACTACATAAAAAATAATCTCTTATGTAGAAAGATTGACGGAAAAATAAAAAAAAGTTATGGCTCTCGAAAGAAGTGGAGCAAAAAACCCCACAAAAAAACGGAAAATCGCCCAGGGTTAAAAAAATCAACCTTAGAATACAACTGATAGGGTCCCTGAGAAACTGGGAAATCTGAAAAATTGCGCATTTTGACTCCTTCCAACGCTGGCCCTGACTGTAAATAGGACTTAATTTTGGAGTAGAGCTTATATTTCAAGCATTCTCCATAAATCCCATAAAATCATGTTTGGGCTTATTTGCGGGGTAGGTCTTATTTTCAGGGAAACAGGGTATTCATAAACCCTTTTCAGGTCTTTGAGTTGCCTCCATAATGACATAGAGAAGGCACTAGAAACAAACAGCAGAAGAAGCAGAAGCAAAGAAAATACAGCTGAAAAAAACAGAGCAGAAAACCTAAAAATGTAAAGACAAGATTAGTGCAGAAAGTACATGAGTAGATATCTCTTACTGGATAGAGCGGGAGGAAACACATCCTGAGGAACATCGGGATCTTCTTGTTTATAGTCTTGTGAGAGAAGAGGATGGGGACATCTCTCTGGTGTTGTCCTCTTACTGGATAGACCTGGAGGAGACACATACAGGGACTGAATTCATTCCTTACACACAGATAATTATAGGCCGTGTGTATTTAGTCCTGTCTATTACCTGGTGATGTGAGGGGCTGGGGAACCTCCATCATGACGTCCTTGTACAGATCTTTGTGTCCTTCTAAATACTCCCACTCCTCCATGGAGAAATAGACGGTGACGTCCTGACACCTTATAGGAACCTGACACATACAATGATACCGTCACCCCCCGATCCCTTCATAGCATTACTGTATAATGTCCCAGCATTCCCAGCAGTGTCACCTCTCCAGTCAGCAGCTCAATCATCTTGTAGGTGAGTTCTAGGATCTTCTGGTCATTGATGTCCTCATGTATCGGGGGGTGAGGTGGAGGCCCCGTGATAGGGCTCAGGGGTCTTCCCCATCCCTCAGACACAGGGGCCTGACAGCGCTCACTAGAGGTCTTCTTCACTACTGTGTAATCCTGGTTATGGAGAGACACAGTAATAAATCTCACTCCAGACATTTCCAGAGTCCTCACCTCTCCAGTTCTGTCCATCTGTTATTCCCATAGATAAGAATGATGTAATGTGACGTCATCAGAATCTCTCACCTCTCCAGTAAGCCGGAAGAGGATCTCTAGGGTGAGGTGTAATATCCTCTCCGCCATCTTGTCCCTGTCCATAGCCATCCTTGATGGGTCAGTCAGGAAAATTCTCTTATATAGAAGATCTCGACTGAGAGGATCCGATATTGTTGGGACCTGAATGGGGAGAAGATGACGATGTAACATCATAAAGAATCCAATGTAACAATTACTGGAGATAACCGGTCACTAGATAGGGATGACTGACGCGTTGCAATGAGGAGTCCAGACTAACTCTGCTGCCTTATTACAGTGAATGGATCCTTTGAGCTTTTCATCTGAATCAAGTCATTTGAAGAATTACATGTAAACCTGTCATGCTAATAGGTTGAGGAGAAGGGCGTAACCTCACTGCGCCCTGAATCAGGCTTATCCAGGGGGGCATGATTAAGTGCCTACCCAGTCTTCACCAGAGCCTCTGAGGTTGGACTTTGCTGACAGTAGGCACCAGTTACCAATACAGGGCAGTTCCTGGTTGTTGTGATTCACCAAGAGGCTGAGCGGTGTATCATGAGAAAGATGGAGTGGGAACCACTGCATCTAGGGAAGAACAGGAAGGATAAACCCTGTCACTTACCCTGAGCAACCCTGAGCTCCCCGATGTCCCAAGACAGGTTCTGTCCCCTTGTGCCGCAATCACGTGTCTACCCCTGTCTTACCCTAATCACAACCATGTCTAGTGAGCAGGGCAGGAGGAACACTAGTCCTGCTTTATGATAATGACACAAAAGGAAAACGACAGACAAAGGAAAAAGAAACTGCATTTCCAAACAGCAAGTGGTAAAAAAGGGGGATGGAAGAGAAATGAATAAAAAGGGAGATGATCAATAGGAAGACACCAAAGAAAACTTCCAGGCAGCAATCTCCCGGATCAAATTCAAAACAATTTCTCTTTCCATGGCTCTCACCTCCATGCCAACACCATGGAAAAGCAAGTTATCCCTGGCAACTACTGAGGTAAAGTGGCGAGAACTTATACCAGAGGGGAGTACAAAAATCAGAACAGCTGAGACAACTCAGGATGGTAAACCAAGAAAGACACAAGGGTCTGCTTAACCCTAGCAGCGCCATCACGAGGATAGTATGCACAGCTAAGTGGAAGGCAAAGCAGATCCAACTAGTGCTGGCTTGCGCTGTGACCTTCTGACCCATGGGATAGGGGTGACCTCTCTCTGTCTGATAACCTAGTGTCGAAACCCTGATGTAAGTGTTCAGTGTAGAGAACGGGATAAATGTGATCCAAAAGTCACAGACAGATGGAGAAGTCACATCTATGATCAGCTCTAATCCTGCTGTGGTAGCCCCTGAGGCTTCAGGTGCCACAGGGTACTGCACCTCAATTAGGGTGGGTCGGTACCATTTCCACCAACACACATACACACAGTTACAGTGGGTTGCCCTCCTCAATGGGGACCGTGCCAGGTTCGGGTCACAGTAGGGGGTCACTACAGCGGTGGGTTTACAGGATGCCACCGCATCAGGGGCTCCCTGATCTACTGGAATCGGGGACTCAGGGTCAGGGAGAAGCAACCACCAGGGGGAGTCAGGAGCACACAGTGGGAAGAGCAGGATGACCTAGTGAGAGTAGTGAACCAGCCGATGCAGTGGCTGGGGGCAACAGCTTGGAACACACAACTTAACTACAAAAGGAGAGAACAGCTCTAGACACAGAGCAAGGCAGACATGCCGCGAAACAGCTCTGTGGGCCAAGGTGTTTGAACACGGTCGCTGGGGAGAAGCAGGTGGCTGCTTCCACAGAACCAGTACTGTCGGGGTACAGAACCCTAGGGCAGGCATACTTCACGTTGTCTACCAACTCTGCAAGGGTCGGAGGAATGGCTAGAAGAGTCACCGGACCTTTCCCACCGAGTCTGCAGCCAAATAGCATATAGGATCTGGGGCTGAGGTCTTGGACCAGCCCCACATCGGAATCGCGCTATCAGCATACAGAACGGTACACTTTACTGACACCGAGATCCCCATGTGCTTCATGCCACGAGATCCGATACTTAGCGCAACAAAGGAGGAAGGGCTCATAGACTGACACACACCAGATCTGACCTTCCAAGGAATCAGTATCAGCTGCAGTCCATCGTTGTGGAGAGCGGTACTCTGGGGCAGCGCCTGAACTACCAGTGAGTAAAAAGACCTGGAACCGCAGCCCCTGTCTCTGCCTCATCTTTACCGGCGCTGTTGCCCAACGCTGCGGCACCAACGGGGACCACCATCACCCCCGTCCGTCTTCAGTCATCCTCCCTGAGGTAACCCCGCTCCGCCTGTGGGTAGCAACAGCATCCCGATTGTGACCTTCATCATCAGCCCCGGAGAGCAGCACCCGCAAGCGTAGCAGCGGCCCATCCATGGGGCCACGTACCAGAGGTGGCGTCACGATCTAAAAAGAGTTTCCTCACTGCCCTCTCCCTCCATCCTACCAACTCGTCCACCGCCTTCCCTCCCTTCCTGTACGTCTCAGGATCACGAAACTGGGCCAGGTTGGCCCGTGACGATGCAGAGGATCCGCACCCCTGGCTCGGCGATGTGTCGGTGAAAACCCCTCGTTCCCGGGGTGCTACACTGCCATCTCCACCAATCTCATTACACAAGTATAAAACATAACACTGGTGGATAAAACAAGACTGAGCATAAGACCTTCACAGCCGTCTACACATCATAGGGAGATTTCATGGCACCTTCTCTACATCTACCTGATGATCCTGAGGAACATCGGGATCTTCTTGTTTACAGTCCTGTGGGAGAAGAGGACGGGGACATCTCTCTGGTGTTGTCCTCTTACTAGATAGAACTGGAGGAGACACATACAGGGACTGAATTCATTCCTTACATACAGATAATTATAGGCCGTGTGTATTTAGTCCTGTCTATTACCTGGTGATGTGAGGGTCTTGGGAACCTCCATCATGACGTCCTTGTACAGATCTTTGTGTCCTTCTAAATACTCCCACTCCTCCATGGAGAAATAGACGGTGACGTCCTGACACCTTATAGGAACCTGAAATATACAATGATACCGTCACCCCCCGATCCCTTCATAGCGTTACTGTATAATGTCCCAGCATTCCCAGCAGTGTCACCTCTCCAGTCAGCAGCTCCATCATCTTGTAGATGAGCGCTAGGATCTTCTGGTCATTGATGCCCTCATGTATCAGGGGGTGAGGTGGAGGCCCCGTGATTGGGCTCAGGGGTCTTCCCCATCCCTCAGACACAGGGGCCTGACATCGCTCACTAGAGGTCTTCTTCACTACTGTGTAATCCTGGTTATGGAGAGACACAGTAATAAATCTCACTCCAGACATTTCCAGAGTCCTCACCTCTCCAGTTCTGTCCATCTGTTATTCCCATAGATAAGAATGATGTAATGTGACGTCATCAGAATCTCTCACCTCTCCAGTAAGCCGGAAGAGGATCTCTAGGGTGAGGTGTAATATCCTCTCCGCCATCTTGTCCCTGTCCATAACCATCCTTCACGGGGCAATCAGGAAAATTCTCTCATATAGAAGATCTCCACAGAGAGGATCCGATATTATAAGGACCTGAATGTGAAGGAGATGATATATAAAATACTGCAGATAATAAGGGAGGTGAGATATCACTTAGGTAGGAAAAAATATCAACATGAAATGTGCTATGTAAGTAATAAAACCGACCGATACAAGTAGCACATTATTTTTATAGCAATATAAATACAATGAAAAGTGATGAATTATCCATATTGCACCTAGAATGGGATCAATGAAAATGTCGGCTCATCAAGAAAAAAAAACAAGTCCTCACTCAACTCCATCGACGCAAAAATAATAATGTTACCGGTGTTGGAAAATGGCGACACAAACTGATTTTATTTTACAAAAGTGATTTTTATTCACCACTAGAGATGAGTGAACGTGAAGTTCAGTGTTCGGTACAAGCTCAGACTTTTCCAATAAGGTGCGGAGATCGGATGCTTTACGTATGCAATCCAATCTCGCGAGTATCGATGTGCTCGGGTACTCTCGGTGCTCAGCCCAGTGTCAGGCGCTTGCAGTGTTTGATCGTCTCACACTGGGGGTAACAACAGCGAAATCGGATGTAGTGTGCACCCACTATTTATTCACCATTTCATCGGATTTTGAATTTACTTAATTTCCAGTAGATTTCAATGTAAAATGAAAAACTATGAGTCATTTAAAAAAAAAAAAAATCCTTCATATGGCAAAGTTGGCGAAAAAATAAAAGCAATTATTACTCCAGGAATAAGAGTAGGAAAATACAAAAGAGTAAAAACAAAAAATGTCCCAGTTTTTGGTTACGAACAGAGCAATGGAATTAGGTATTCTTGTTTCTAACAGAAGCAGAGGGGCCCAGCATTGATTCATATGGGGCCTGTCTAATTTTGTTTTGTAGTTTATTTTAAGAATAAAAAAAATTCCCATGGCTCCTGTTCAGCCCCCATGGACTACTGACCTGGCCTCTGCATCAGGGTCCTGAGAATCGGTTTCACCATCTCAAGACTGTAGTGATACGGCACAGTGAGAGCGCTTGTACGGAAATCAGATCATGGAGACAAGTGTGACCGTAGCGGGGTCCCATGCACAATTTACCACCTATTTCTTGTTTTAAGGCAGCAAAATAGTGAAAATTAACCCGATTACAAAATGTGCCCACATTATATTTCACTCCTAATCTAGAAAAATTCTGTAAATAAAAAAGATCATATATTCCTTACTGGTTTCAAAGCTCGTAGAATTTTAATGTCCGGGCCATCTAACTCCTACTCTGCAGTGATGTTCTATAATGTCATTACATAGCAGTGCATCTATACGTAATCATGTAGCAACGGAGAAGAAATCTGTGCTTCTCTACATAAGGCAGAGAGAAAATAGAGACGGGCTTTTCATACCGCGCCAATGACCACTGATGAACGTTCTGAGATTAATGTCACTTTATTCCAGGTCTACGCGTTTCAGGAGTCTCTGCTCCCTTCCTCAGGACAAAACAGGCATAAGGAACATCAAAAAGGGGAGGTAAGAAAGGGAAACAAAGGAGGGAAATGTCGGATATTGTGAGATAAAGGATCGATCTTGAGAATAACTGGATCCAACTCACGGGCCAAAGAGATGCCGGTAATCGCTAGTGTCCTTGAAGAGGATCCAAGGCTGCCACATCTTCTAAAATCTCTCATTGTCCCCCTCTACCTCAGCTGACAAATCCTCCATGTGATAAATAAAAGCTAGTTCCTGTTGCCATTCCCTCAGGGATGGAACCCCTGATGATCGCCAATGCCTAGGTATCACCCACTGTGCGGCCGTTAGGCAAAACCACAGCAAATCACACTTCTGAGATCTAATAGAGCCAGGAAGTATCGATACTAGAGATATCTGAAGAGAAGGGATCACTAACCTCTCCGGTAATTAGAAGTACGGCTGTATAACCGCCTCCCAAAACGGCTGAAGTTTAGAACAATCCCACCATACATGTGTCATGGTTCCACGGTCTGTTCCACAACGCCAACACATTTTGGACACCAAAGGGAAAATCCTGTGAAGCATTACCGGATATTGGTACCACCTGGTTAGAATCTTATAGTTTTTTTCTTTCGTGTATCCAGCTGTGGGCATCTTCTGCGTAAATATATACACTTTCTGTTTTTCCTCATCTGTAAAACATGTCCGCAGCTCTGCTTCCCAGATAGTAATCAAACTCAGATCCATGTGCGCAGAAGGTGTACCTTGACCCAATAATTTATAGATAAGTGATATCAAATGGAGAGGTATGGTGTCCTGTAAGAATAATTTCTCAAAAAGGAAAGTGTAGAATTAGGTGAGGGCAAACCCCCTTCAACTGAGCACAAACAAAGGAGTACAGCTGTCTATATTCGATCCACGACAATGACTGAGGGGGGTTCTAAGTTCTGCATATCAGTATATGGCATAATATTAGTTCTCTGTAATATGTCGTAGATATGACAGTCATCCTCCACATTCCAACGTAAGAATGTGTTTCGCGAGATGCCTGGTGAAAATTCCGGGTTGGAGAAATTTGGGGATAACAGAAGAGAGGGTCAAACCAGGGAACTCTTTCATCCCAAACTTTCAATGTGGTTTTAGTCAAGATATCTGCCATTCCTGTGTGCACCCTGTCCCATGTCCCCAGCCTCGGTATATATTTTAGGGGCATTGATGTACGTCCCTGTTCCAGGGCAGCCCACTTTTTAGTGTCTGCATGGAAATGACAGTCAAACACATGCACTAGAGATGATATCTATGGAAGTCTGGGAGACCCATGCCACCTTTAGAGGTAGGGCGTGTGAGTATCTGATACTTAATCCTGGCTCTAGAGTGTCCCCATATAATAAATTTATGCAGGGCGGACTTTAAAGTGTGGAAAAAAACTGGTGAGAGGGAGTATTGGGAATGCTTGGAACAAATATAAGAACCGAGGGAGTATATCCATTTTGAATGTGTTAATACGCCCGAACTAAGAGATGATTTTTTTATGATATGCTAGAAGATCCCTTACAGTATGTGACAAAAGTGCCTGATTGTTCATGGAGTAGAGGGAGTCTAGAATAGCAGAGATGGAGATACCTAACAAATTGGATTGCCCTGGATTGCCACTTAAATGGGAAGCTAGTTTTGGCCATCGATACCTCTGTGGGGCTCAGAGGAACATTCAAGGCTTCTGATTTTCCATAATTGACCTTAAAGTTACTTAGATCCCCAAATTTCTTTAACTCTAACAACACATATTATGACAGCATCCAGCTTTCAGTCATAGGGGTGGCACCGATGCAGTTTTAATCTCCACTCAGTAAACCATGCTATCAGCACTGACTGACAGCAGGTTCTAATGCTGAGCGGCTGTCAGTCGCTGCGGGGGCAGGGAATATATGTGGTAATAACAGACATTTCCCTTATTTCCCACCAGTTTTGCTCAACATCAGCAATAAAAACTTGATGCTGAAGTTGGTTTCTTATTCGGGGCTGAGGTTGATTTCTTATTTGGATTTTTTCTCTGTTTTTCTTTTTACAGGTTTAACAACAAACGTAAAAAAAAAATCACAATAATAAAGTACAATACAGCGAGGAGCCCGGATGTGAATACACTTAACAGCAGCTACAAAAATGATAAAACTGGGATAAATTGGGCATGAAAGTGGGCACTGAAAAACGTAGTTGAAAGGGTTAAACGACTTTGGAGCACTGATCTCACACCACCATTATATAGTGATGTCTCGCATCTAACTCAGGTCACTCCAGCCCGGCCCAAATGGGTTCTGGGCATCAGAACTGGCACCAAAGTGAGCAAATAGCCAATTCACCCAGATGTGAATGAGTAACTGGTTTTCTGTAAAGTTCTCTTCCGGCTGATGTAAATGGGTTTGTGTCATTAATTAGTAATCACAAAGGTAAAGCTGCTATTGTTCTCTGATTTCAGTCTATTCTCAAATTACCTATATAGATCAGTGATCCAAGGCCATTTAACCCTTTCCACAACGCCCTTCGGTGCCACTTTGTTGCCCATTTTTGTGCCAGTTTTATAAATTTTGTTGGTGCTTTTCAGTGTATTCACATTCAGGCTCCACATTGCAGGGGATTATTCATTTTTTATTTTTGTTGTGTTAAACCTGTAAAAAAAAAAAAAAAAAAAAAAGAAGAACAGAAAAAACCCGAATGAGAAACCGACTTCAGCATCGCCATAAAAGCAAACAAACAAATAAAGACGA